>NW_009596138.1:54198-77287 GCF_000690535.1 Cariama cristata | reverse complement strand
TTCCAGCCCAAATGATTGTATGATTCTATATCTGAGATGGCTACATTGCTGCTGTGAGGAGCATTCAAAGCCAGAAATACTTCTTAACTGCAGTACCTGCAGTAGGGAGAGAGTAACAGGCTTCAGAGGAGTCTGTCTGTCTCCCTTCTCACCATGGCTAGCCCTTTACAATGGCTGATTTAGGGCTTAGTGCTGCTGTTTTCCTCCCTGTTCTTCTATCTTCAACATCCCTCTGTTCTCTAGCACCAAGCAACCTACTGTTGTTTTTCTTAGGGAAAAACAATCCCAGCTATTAGACCAGAGGGCTTTGTATGCTGCTTCCACAGCTAGCTCAGATTTGTGCCAAAGTAGCAATAGCAAGGCCTGCCATACCACTTAACATATATGGCTCTTTGCTGGGCTGTTGCCCCCCTGCTCTCCTTTGGAAGTGACTTTCAGCTCTAAGGATCTAGCTGCCAGTGGAAAAAGCAGATCAGCTCTCTGGGTTTTTCTTTCCCCATTCTCTGTGGATGTGGGGACACACTGTTGCATCTCTTCAGTTCAAGCCTGCCTTGAATTTTTTCTCCTTGCAACCATGAGAAGCAAGTGTGTGATACTATTTTATTTTTTTTTTAATGGAGATACCCAATTTTTCAAAAAGAAAAGACTGAAGCTCTAAGACAACAGGAACACAGATCAATGAAGAAAGCTTGGCAGATCCAATCTTTACTTAATGATATGCTAATCATAAAAAAAGAAAATAAAAGGGTCAGATCATGGCTAAGGAGTAGATTTGGAGGCCTAATCTCTTAAAGTTCTGCAGGGACATTCACTAATACTCACTATTATATTTAATATAAGTCTCAGTCCTCATTTGCCCCTTCCTGGTGCCTTTTTCCAGACTACTTAGTTCACTGCTATAAAAATGTTGGAGAGAAGGGACAGAAAGGGTATTTAACAGTAATGGAGAAGAGAGTTGTTGGCCTACTTTTTGGCCGTGAAAAAGGGAGAGAACACTTGCTTAGGACACAAGGAGATCATATAACTTTTAAAAAATAATTTTATACAGCGACATAAACCACATCCATATTGGTTCCACAAACCACCAAAATTAGTTAGAGAGAACATTTTCCCTCTTTCTCACTCTAAGTTTAGAGATTATGAAGAGATTGTGAAGTTTAAATTGTTTTTATGATCAGAAATGGGTTGTTTAAAATCAAAAATATGAATTTTGGATTTTTGTAAAGGCTGTATTTTTTATTTTTTTCCTTGTCCTGAGGGAGAAGATGTAATCTGTCAGTGTGGCTAGATTTGGCCATCATCTTAATGATGCATCAAGGGACCTATAAGGTGTGTTTCGCCAAAGATTTGCATTCTCTGTGCCTCCTGTGAATGCTCTGCTGTCTGCCCTTCGGGCATGAGATAAACAGTGCTGGCTTCAGACAGCTCTCTATATCAGGATGCTCATGTGTTTCCCATAAAGAAACTGGAAAATTTCACAATCTTGTTTTTTCTCTCTCTCTCCCTCTCTCTTTGTTTTAACCAAAAATGGAAATCCATATTTTCAGCCTTCTAACTTCTATAGCCCTTAAAATCTTCATGGAGAAATAGAGAGGAAAAATTGTTAGCCCAAAGTATGCAAAGAACATTAAATTACCAATTTCTTTGCAGAATTTTCTGAAAATCTGTATTCTGGCACCAAAGTTGAAGGAATGACTTTTCATCTAAGGTACATTCTAATTATTTATTGGATGGCATTTCAAATACGGCAAAGGTTTGCCATATGGTTCCTTTAAATTTCTTTAGATTTTGAGTGTCTGAGTCCCATAGACTCTAGCACAAAATCAAAATGCTGACCTGCTCTGTCCCTAATGGCTGTATGACAGAATAAGAATTGCCTAGAATTATTAGTACTAGAATCATAGAAATAAGAGATGCACAAGTGCATAATGTGTCCAGGTTTTAACATGATTAGCCAGTGCTACAATAAATAAAGTGAAAAGCCAAGCAAGAGTGTGGCTGCATTAAGAGAGATCATGCATGCAACACAGAGATACTTTAGGAAGCCTAAACCAATGGGAAAAAAAAAAAAAAAAGGAAGAAAAAAATTTGCAGGCTATTTAATTATTATTTTTTTTTAGTGAGTTCTTGAAACCTGAATTCAGACAGATATGCGAGATTTTGCATGATCAAGGGGTTTTACTGACATGTGAGTAAAGTGATTAACTAATTCAGTTTTGTATCATTTTTAAGTTAGGAAGTTTAAAGGCATATATGGCCTAGATAGCACTGCAGACTTTCATCTGTTACAATATCTCTTTCTGTTGCTCTATTAAAACTAAAAAGTTGCTTAGGTTTGATGAATTTGCTCAGGATCTGACACGTAACAACTTTCAACAACAGGTAACCATCCCCTTCATTGTGATTTTCTGCAATGTTATGCAGTTTTTTTCCTCTCTTTTACCAGGGAAAATTGTGGGGAGGAGTCTAACGGGATCTGAGAGCTTGTGTTTGTTTTCAAAGGTCAGTCTGTAGCTTGCTGCTAAGGAAGCCCTGAGAGCAGAGCTGGGAGCGATGCCAAGGGCAGGAGGCTTTGCTGAGCTGATTTGGGGACCAACTCGTTCTGCCTTACTCACTCTCAGGCCAGAGGTGTATAATGTCTGCAGACATATGGGGAGATGTTTCTAACTACTCACTGGGGCTAACCGATGAACTCTGCTTTGAACTAGCATCTTTTCTAGGGCAAGTTATCCCTCCGTGCCAGTGCAACAGCATTGTCAACAACACCACTTGACAAATGAACACATCTGCTCATGTGCACACAAAGTACATGAGCAGGTCAAAGAATGCAGACTGCCTATTTTTAACTCTTTCCTTATATGATGTTCAGACTGTGGTTCTGCTCCTGTAGCCATAAGCTGCCCCTCCTAAAAGGTTTCTTGTCCTGTTTTGTCTCTAAATCAAAAAAGCAGTAGATCTTCAGAAATAATAGCCAATATATTTGGATGCCTATGGTAAAATTTGGAAAAAAACCTTAAACAAAATACTTGTAACAAAAATTTATACTTTCCTAAATTGCCTGAAATGACTAACATCATTAAAGACCTCTAGCCTTGATGACCAGCTTGAGATTGGTGGCTCTAACATAACTGACTTCTTGTGAGCAGATCTTTAGCATTTCTTTGAAACCATTCTGACCTTCAGTTCCAGAACATAAAAACCAAACCACCCACACTCACATTAATAGTATTCTTAGCCTTTATATGAAGCTGTCTTCTCTTTGGGTTTGTTGCAGCTGGTAGCATACAAATTTATGTATTAGCAAATTGGTTATGTTTGCTGTGGCCTCCTCTTTGCGAGGAGAGATTTGGACTTCTGCGTTAGTAGCTTATGTTGGTGATAATTTGTCATAATGACTCAGGAGTCTTTTAACTCCAGAGTAAAATGAACTCTCTCAGATATCTGATTGATACAGGAGAACTCTGTTCTTCACTTACACGTGCAATGGTGGCAATCTTTCCCTTATGTTTTGCTGTTCCAGAATATGTGTATTAGGCATCTAATTTTTCAACTATTAGGAATCTATAGCCTCTAATGGGCTATAGCCTCTAACAGGCTGGGAAGACAGCTGGAAAAGAAAGTGGGCTCTAAGATTACTGTCCCTTTCATAAACATGGCCCCAACCTCTGCAAAGACAAATTTTTAAAAAAATCTAGGCATAACCAAGAGTCCTGGCCTCTTCCCACTTCTAATCTGACTCAGAAAAGATAGATATTCACTTGTGCTTTATTTTCACTCAGAGAGCATTGTAAAAACATTTGCTGAAGAAAATTCCTTTTGCTTTTGTTTCTCCTACAACTTGCAGTCTGTAAGTCTCGTGATCAGATCCAAAGAAAACCTCTGATACTATAAATCAGACAGTAAGCTCACTGCGGATCAATTGCAAATTTAAAAATTTTTCACATAACCCACAAAATGTGTGGTCAGCTCCAACATGTTGATTTGGAGCTAACAGAGGCTTTTGATCTATAATCAAGGATAGCAGATCACTAACTGGTGGGTACTGGTATTGCCCTAAGGAAACTACACTGAGGAGAACAGTGAATGTTAGAAGGCAGATATCTGTAATGATGGTATAAAGGCTAAATAATATTAAGGAAAATCACCTTAATAATTTCAGTCTTTCAATGCATTGACAATGGATTTGTGACAGCATCTGCAAAATACATTTGCATGTTCATCCTTTGATTTTCTATTATCTTTTGATTTTTCTACTCTGCTCTTGTGAGACCCCACCTGGAGTACTGCATCCAGCTCAGGAGTCCTCAGCACAAGAAAGACATGGACCCACTGGAGTGGGTCCAGAGCAAGACCACAAAAATGACCAGAGGGATGGCACACCTCTCCTGTGAGGAAAGGCTTAGAGAGTTGGGGTTGTTCAGCCTGGAGAAGAGAGAGGGTCTGGGGAGACCTTATTGCAGCCTTTCAATATTTAAAGAGGCCTTATAAGAAAGATAGGGACAAGCATTTTAGTAGGACCTGTTGCAATAGGGCAAGGGGTAATGATTTTAAACTAAAACAAGGTAGATTCAGACTAGATATAAGGAAGAATTTTTTACGATGAGGGTGGTGAAACATTGGAACAGGTTGCCCAGAGAGGTGGTAGATGCCCCATCCCTGGAACGTTCAAGGTCAGGTTGGATGAGGCTCTGTGCAACCTGATCTAGTTGAAGGTGTCCCTGCTCATTGCAGGAGGGGTTGGCCTAGATGATTGTTAAAGGTCCCTTCCAACCTCAACTATTCTGTGGTTCTATGATTCTATGATTTTGGTGGATGTGCTGATTTATACTAGCAAGGAATCTGATGCAAGTTTAAAAAATGAACATTGTATCAATCACATCTAATATTAACTTTTGAGTCTCTCAGAACAACTTCTGCAATTGCCTTTTCTGGATTCATGTGCTTCAGATTAGATGTACAGGAAAATCATGATGGTCTTCAAGGAGCAGCGCACAGAGGGTGAGGCTACATGATGTTCTCCCCATGTCTATGCTAACTGTGATGTGAAAGAAACAGCTTATCATGTCAGTCTATGTGTTGTATTTGCTTGAGCCATAGGCGTCCTAGGCTAGGATTTTTACATTATTGCTCTGTTATATTCAGACGCTAACATGAATTTAAATGAGGTGAGTCTAATTCAGTGTTAGTGTAAGGAGAGACAAACAATTACTTCAACAGAATTATGCCTACATCATATTTACCCTGCAGAGTGTACAAAGTGCAAAGTACCTCTTGCTTAAATGAAATTATTCCAGTAAGTGTAAACTTTCCCTGAAAACCCAAACTCGCTAATTGTATTATTCATAAGTCAGCTCCCATAAGTATAAGACAACACATATTACGTCAAGTAAAGTGAGTCCTGAATAGTGAAGGGAATTTTAAAAAATAAGTTGCACCTAACTGTGCATGAACTGTAAAATGTATTTGTAAATTAATTTTTTATTTCCCCTTGTCATTTCTGGTCTTGAGTGCACTTGTAACCATCTTGTACCCATTACTTCTGACACACAGGACAGACCAGAGATGCAGACAGCAACCTTGCAAAATTTACTTCCCCTCTTTTCTCTCTCCTAGTTCCCATCCATATTAGGAAAAACCTTTTACTGGGACAATTGCCTTTCACTGGGAGAAAACTAGCCAGAGTTTTCATAATCTTCCTTCTCTGGTGATGGCACCTGTGACTGCTTCTGAGCTCCCCTACCCTTCCATGTTTTGCACACTATGGGAAGTAATTGCATCATCTCACCTACTTTTGTGCATGGCCTTACAGTACAGCTAAAGCCATCTTACAGCTAGCTGCTACCAAGAAGTGTGATCTTGTCCTCGCCCACCTCTTTCCAATGGGATTATCACTACTGTACTTTCTGCTGGCATTGGTGATCATCTGATCCCTGAAGAAGTATATTAAGAAAACTAAACCAGAAGAAAGGTAATAATTTTTTTTTTCTTTTTTTTTTTTCCTTTAGGGTTGGTTCTCTGCTGGTTAAACACCATAAACCAACTTTGCGTGCAATTAGACAAGTCCCAGGGAGGAGCCAGAAGCATGTGACCAGGCCTGGAGCTACAGGAGACTGATGGGACTGTCTCTGTGCACAGCAACCAGACACTAAATTGGCTTGGCTAAGTGACAAACAGCACATTCAAGTGCCTCAATTAGCTTGGTCTACTGTCAGTACTAAAGTGGAATTTAGAAAAAATGCTCTCAACTCCCCTTAAGCACCTTTAAATATTAAAATGTTTAAATATTTAGGTGACCTGAACTTTTTCTAAGAGGTTCCAATTGAGGGACAGCAGTCTACTAATTCAGGTACCCATTCCTAATGGCCTGAGCACCCTCCCTGAGTAGTGAGAAATATAATGATTTCAGATAATTTCAGACTCCATAGTAGCATTTTGGTTTGGAGCACTTGTGTGGTTTAAAGCCCATTTCCCAACTGTTCCCACTTCCAATTGCTGGTTTAGTTGGGTATGTCTTTACATCCTATGTTAATGACAATTTTTTGCTTTAAATAATTTAGGTTTGCTGTCTAAGCCAAATCTGTTGTAACAGAGTCCATTAATTGCTTGAGTGCTATATGAGAGATGAGTTTACACCAGTGATATAAAATCCATTAGGAAATGTTTAAACGAAGAAATACTGCTGTTATTGGAATAAAGTCCACTAAAAGACTATAAATACACAGAACGACAGCTAGAGGGAAGAACAGCTCAAGTGAGTCAACATGCAAGTCTTTCTACGTTCTTCATCTTCATCTTCAAATGACACTATTCCACTTTTTAATTTCAGTTATTACTGTGATAATGGCATTCAGATCATCAGTGCAGTATGACAATTACAGTAAAGAAATTATCTCTAAATCTTCAGAAGCAAATTCATCATTCAGTCTAACATGTACAATAGTTCCCGCCACTATAAGGAGAAACTATTGCTTTTATTCAAGTGACCTGGTAAATACTGCCTACAAGACCAACGAATAAAACCTTGTCTCAGCAAATTAGCTCTTTATGACACTGTCAGAAACTTGCTGTTGTTATCACTAGACCACCTACTTTGATTTTAAATCTTTTTTGGTGGAAAGAGCTAACTTAACATCTTAGTGAATGCAAGGAAGTTTACTAGATTTACAGTAAGTTCATCAGATGAAACCCACTCAGATGCAGATTTACTGGGGAAGAAAGGAAAGAATACAAACCCTACTACTGTTTTCTGACTTCTGCTCCTCTGCCATGGGACTAGGAGCTCATAATCTTCCACTGCCTACTAGAAATTTTCTTTGAGCTCCCTACATTTGATGCACAGAACGGGGAAGATGGAGAGAACCTGTAGCACTGTGCAGAATCCTAAGCTTCTCCCTGGCTTCTGCCCAACACTGCTGCCCAGTTCCATTAGGTAATGCCCCAGCGAAATGCCCCTGTTTTGTAGTAAGGCTTAATTTAAGTGAAGTCCATATTTTGCCTTCTATAGTGTAGATACAATTTCAGGCAATTGATAGTCTGCTTGAGGTCCTCTTCCTAATAATAAAAGATCATATGTTCTTGTTCCCCCAATGCTCCTTGTTGTAGCTTGTGATATAACTCATCATATCCCTGCCTTACCTCCAAAAAAAACCATAATGAATGGAAATGGTCAATATTGGGTGAAGTTTTTTTCTCTCTGACTGGTTACAGGAACTTTACAGGTAAATCTGTCTCTATTGTTAAAGCCATCATCATCAGGGCTTCCTTGGGCTTTGCTTCTCATCTTTACCATTGTATATCCGAATGGACTTCCTGGCTGACATTGGGTATACTGTGTAGAACGAAGCATTTAGTATACATCTCTCCATATCCTTCATGTCAAAAAGTAGCTTCCTGAACAATTTCTGGGATT
This sequence comes from Cariama cristata, assembly GCF_000690535.1. NCBI lineage: Eukaryota > Metazoa > Chordata > Aves > Cariamiformes > Cariamidae > Cariama > Cariama cristata. Next base: position 69,378 of record NW_009596138.1, on the reverse strand, counting down.
TCTGAGAGCTTTGCCAAAATTGACAACTGTGTATCGAAAAGACTGAAGTAGTTCTAGTATGAATAAAAAGAAGTATCTAGAAAAAAGGCCACCTTTAGAATATCTCTTTGTTTAGACTTTTTTTTAATTTACTCTGGGACTTGATGTGGTGAGTTTGGTCTGTTAGTCTGATGGAAATCCAGGATGGCTATAGTATTTAGTGATTCCTAGTGTTTTAGTGCAATTTATTTTAATGTAACATAGAATCAAAAGCTGAAAGACCTCAAAAGGCCATTTTGGCCTTGTCCTAGCCCCAGGTCATGATGGTCTATGCTTCTGTTATTCCTGATAGACATGCCCCTTTTACTCTTGGTGTCTCATAGTTTTGGAGATTTTGGAGTTTCCCCTGACGGCATATTAGATGCCTGCATTATACGTGCTGCTAATAAGTTCTCCTAATAGCACACTTTAATATTCGTTGCAGCAATACATGCCCATTGCTTCTTGTTCTTCCCACCATAGACATCTGAAATGGCTCTAGACATTTCTGTGTGGGCGTCTGAATAGAAGTCGGTATTCCAGCCAGGGCTTGGATGGGAGGATTGCATCACATGTCTGGTGAGCTATTCCTATTAATAGAGCCTAATGCAGCATTTGCTTTTCATTGAGACAGCATGGCATTTTTGACTCATTAGGTTGATGGTCCACAGCATCCCTGTGACGTCTTTTTCCAGGACTCCTTTGCAAGCAAGTGTTTCCCGGTCTTTATTTGTGCAGTTGACTATTCCTGCCTAAATATCTTTTACATCAAAATAATGAGCCACCCTGATAAAGATTCCCTAAACACACACTGCAGCAGTATGTCAGATTAGCAATGCAATTTAAGTGCATTTCTCCCTGGTTCTGCAATCCAGTCCTTGGCTTCACATTCTTTGCATGGGCAGGCAATGTGTATATCCTGACACTCAGATCTTTGAGAAGGTGGAATGTGTTTTGCCACTTGAAAGTAAATCTGCAAACTGCAAATCAAGTCAGTTGTATCCATGGAAACGTCACTTAAACATATGGGTATGCAGTTTCTCCCCTAGCCCTCTGATTAGGATCTGACTGTTCTGCAGACCAAGTCTTTTTAGTTCAAAAAATAAATAAATAGGAACATTCATTGTATCCACAACAGCCTATGAACATAAAGGGCACTTGTAGACTTTCTTAATTGATTCTATCACAGTTTAAGACACATCTGTACTAAATAACTTTTTGTTAATTCACTATTTAAAGCCTAGTTTAGAATTCCCCAAGTGGGCTGATTTTTCGTATTCTTTATTGAGCTCAACAGTCACGAGAATTGGGCTAGAAAGCAGAAGTGTTTAGCCAATGATTATGGCACCTTCTTTGGAACAGTGCTTGAAGAGCAATATTGGAATCAGTATTCACCATATGAACTGATATAGATGCTGCTCTTAGTTTCTATTCTACTAATTAGCAACCTGTTATGAAGTCATGAGCAGAGATGTGAGAGAATACCTGACCAGTTGGTCTGAATTCTATTCCCAGTTCAGATACTAATTTGTGGCCTTCTTCAAGACATTTTGTCTCTGCTATGCAGTTTTGCAGTTAGACAATGGTTACTGGCTTCCAGTTCAGAAACTTATCACTTTTGATGGCAAGAAGGGTGGAGAATTATTGTAAGTCTTCATTGCTGTGGTTTTCAGTGAACAAAAAAGATAATTTTTTTGGTGTCTGAGAAGAGGACAATTACTTTCAAAATTAACTTTCCAACAATATTTCAAATAAGTTTTCTGTCAGTTAAATATTCTGCAGCATTCACTGTTTTGCCAAATATTCCCATTACTGAAAATATTTAGAAAAGTAAATTCAGAAGAAATTTGAATGCTGCCACTTTAAAATATGAATAAAAGTGTACATATATTATGTATCGCACACAGCTGTGAAATTGGCCACAAACCTTCAAATGTTTTGTACTTTCAAGTAAAAATTTCTGGGAAGGAATTTATGTGCAAACTGCTTTCATGATGTCCTTATGCTTTTTCCTCTTTAGGAAGTAACAATTTTTAACTTTATATGTCTGCCAAATCTGAATAAAATTCAGGACACAAAGAAAGGACACTTCTGAGCCAGATGTTAAACCTTCTGCTAAATACAAGATTATGGCATATAGTAGCAGTATGAGAAACTATCAAAGAAAGGTTCAGAAAAATTCTTAATATAAGAAAATATTTGGGTTCAAGATTAGTTCCACCTATACCAAAGACACTTGATAATTTTTTTTTCTATTGCCACGAAGCTCTGTGAGAGGGTCAGCAACCTATTTCAGATTTAGATTTTTATTGCTGAATGTCCTTTTGGCAGGAGCATTTCTAATGTTTGGGTTTTTTTTCAAAGTACATTGTTTAAACAGTCTTGCTTACTATAAAAAGGAGAATGAATTTAAATTTTAATAAGAAAAACCCACAGTGTGCACCAGCATAAAATTAAAGGTTTCTTCTGCTGACTTTTGTTCTCTAGGGTTTTTCAAGAGACTGGTATCATTCCATTAATTGCCTTCTGTATCTCCTATGAACGTCATGATTAGGATTTACAGTCACAATCTTTCTATTAGACAAACAGTTTCATATAGCTCAATAATTTGATTATATCTAAAGCTTACGGGAGGAAATACATGCTGAAGCTAATACAGGCAGGGATTTTTGTATTTTCAACTACAAAACCCAGTGCACCATAGATTATTTTACTACCATGTTTGTCTAAATTTGCTCCAATTCTGCTTAACTGAGCAAAGATGGTGTCGGGTGTGGGCAAGGCCTTGTTACCTTGTCTTTTATTATTGGGCAAAATCAGAAAATGACAATTTCATTAAAATATACAGCTGTAATTAAAGTATGATATTATTTTTACAATCAGGAAAAATTTGAGCAAATATTTCCCATTAGTATGAGATACAGCGTTTGGGGCCTAATTCTGAAATGTAGTGAATCGGAAAAAAGACTGCTTGAGTTTATTATTATCATTGTTGTTGTTGTTATTATTTGCAGATTCATGTGAACAGCTGTGATATCTTATGAAATCCAAAGAAAAGATTGCTTAGAAAAGAAGTCACTTGATGTAGCAGAAAAGGTATGATTAGAAGATATTTCTGCTCTTATATGGCTCTTTACAAAAGTTAAACAAAAATTAAATATGCAGCACTAGTTAAAAGGGAATATCTAAAGCTTGATTTTTAATTGATGCAGTAATAATTCCAGAGGTAGTTTCACTAGAGAGTTCAGGCTTTTGTGTATCTTCTTTTCCCTGTCACAGGAAAGGAACTTGTCTTCGCAGAATACATGAACCAGACTACACTAAACTTAATGAGCGTTTTACTTCTTAGAACTTTTTAGTGAAATTTCCAGTCCTGCTTCCCACTGAATTCACGTGACTTTTGAAAATCCTGCTAAAGACGTACCTGTGTGTTTAGGTGCCCAACTACCTTCTGTGTAGCACAGAATACAAAGTTGTACTATTTTGTGCATTTTTTTTCCTTTTTTTTTTTTGGTGTGTCTTGGGATCCTAAATTAAGTTTAGTTGCCCATGGGGGAATTGCATTCAGCTTGGATAATCATAGAACCATAGAATCATTTAGGTTGGAAAAGACCCGTAAGGTCATCAAATCCAACCGTAATGAATACCAATAGAAATTATGATTGCAAAAACCAGAAAATGTGGATTTGTTTTAGAACTTAACATTGCTACTCTCTTCCGTTGATGCAATGAGGGTAGTAAAATGAAGTAAATAGGTTTTTACAAGAAGACACCTATCTAAGGCTATCTCCTGTCCTCTCATTAAGGGTATTTATTAACCAGTTCTAGTCTTCATTCTCTAAATGTTTCCTTGTGGAGACTTCGACTCCCTCAGAAAAAGTCACATTCCCCTTTAGACTCCATTAACGCTGCCTAAAGTAAAGGAGAGTAACGAAAATAAAACTCTCTTCTCATTTACATCTGTGATCCTTCGCACCATTCTCTTCACTCCTAATGGGTCTGATTGGAGATCCATGGAGTTAAATGATCACAAAAGCTGTAGTCTGTATAGGTCTCAGCACTGAGTTGTGACTACACATTTATCAGGAGAAATGTGGTAGTTGTAAATTAGTTAGCCTGATGTGTAAGTAAAAGTGCAATTTCTACACTGATGTTATTGCAGTTTAGCCAAGATTAAAGAAATCTTTGTTGCTATGTGACATTGACAGGAATATACTATTTAGATGCTCTAAAAGTTGGATTTTATGCATTAATCTTTGAGTTCAAGACTCAGCTTCTCACAATAGCCTTACAGTTTTCTGTAGGAGATAGTTTTTTGTATTTATTTTATTTTTTCATTTATTGTTGTGTTTGTTATTGGTGGCTTGTCATTCAAACTCTGGAAACTTCAGATTTTGGTAGTATGTGGCTAAGGAGGAAACTCTGACATTGGCTTCAGAATCTGTTGGCAATATTTGTAGACCTTTATTAAAAATTTACGCTAGAAATATCTATTTCTCTACATTTTAATTTACCATAATTAATTCATAAATCTTATCCTAAAAGGAGAGACAGAGAACTCTGAGCTAAAACTAATCTTGCTTCTTGACCGACCTGCGAGCAAAATAGATTGCACCAGACTGTCTGTGAAACTAGTGAGCATTAATTACTTGTTTAATTCCACCTCTCCTCTTGTTAAAAGGCTATCCAGCACTGATACAACTGCGATCAAATTTCTGCTGCATGAAAGGTTGACGTTGTTCTCTTTTCAAAACTCGTTCATGTCAGCTGTATGGTAAGAAGGAAATAAACTATAAATTCTCATTAGACTTTGATTACCTCTTTGTTAGGACTTGATGATTTTCTGAGACCTAAAGGGGGGTAGATGTCCAGCTGCCATCAGAAGTTGCAGTGAGTAGGACAGCTAGTTCCCTTAGGAAGCCCTTGCCTTAACGTTTTGAAATAACTACGATATCCATGTAATCTACAAAGCATGTACTCACTTGAAATATCTTCTGCAAGCTTCTAAAGTCATACCGCCTTTAAACATATTCCTAAGGCTTGTTTGAATTTAAGAAATGTAAATCAATATAACCTCAAGTTGCCCTTATTTGCACAAGGATCTAAGAGTTTTCTTGTGACAGAGAGAAAGCAATAACTTCTCTTTCAACAGACAATGGGTACATTTAATAGCGCATGGCATTTGCATACTTTTACCATGTCTGCAGCATGTTTGGCAGTGTTTATTGTGCCGGAAAGGTCACTGTGCTGGAATGAGTGGGTGATAAGGACAGAAGAGTTGACTGTGAGTCTCCCACATGTTTGACAGCAACGGATTTGGGTGCTCTTGAAAAGGCCAATATTGACTGATGCTTCCAGGATGTGACTTTTACATTAAAGAGCATAGTGGTGCCCGGGAAGCTGTCTCCATCTGTAATGAAAGAATAAGTGTAAAAGGTGTTTTCTAAAGGGGTGAAAAAATTGATGAAGCCAAACAGAAAAGACTGATATGTTGAAATGTAGAGTGAGAAAGAGGGGGCTTGGTGTAACTATGATTATTAGAGCTATGAAAAAATGAAGTTAATGTGCAGTTCATTTTCCAGTTCACCTAATAACTGTACAGAAAGCCTGCCTGTACCTTGCTATTGCTTTTCTTGGGTGCCTGAAAGATAGGTATCTGCCGCATTTCAATCACATTTCAGTTTGCAGCAGGAACGACGGTATTTGCCTGTGGAAATTCCAGCACTGTACATGATCAGGCCTCTGTTCTGAAATAGGCTCCGCAACTGGGCCAGTGCTGTGAATCCATGATTGTTCCTGTTTGCGATCAGTAAGGTAACTGTTCAGACTTGACAGCTCAGCTATCATTTTTTAGGTAACTAATATTTAGCCTCAAGAGAGTATAGTATGGGTTCATACTGATTGAGTTCTTTTGGTCACTCTGCATCTAGGTAAGTTGCTTGATCTTATACTCCCTGTTTCAGTTCTCATTAATTCCAAGGTGTGTATGTTCTCATGAGCTCTTTATCATCATTTACATGTGCAGTACATGTACATAGATTCTGTATTTCTCCTGCAACATGGCAGCACATCCTTATTTATCTAAGAAATAATGTTAAAGGGAACAAGGAAGACAGCTTTGCTTGCAAACACGTGAGATCCTTTCGGATGAAATATTCACGGCAAAGCATATAGAGATTTGTTTCCATTTGTTTAGACATCAGAAGTCTCACTGGATTTGAGATGCTTGTAAATTATCTGAGCTTAGTTTAGGAGCTTGCCAGTGCTGTCTGATTTGGGACAAGTTTTTAAATACTGTTTATTCCCAGACAAGAACTGCAGATATGTAAATAATCTTTTTTAGAAGTAACAATGCCTTGACTTTTTTATAATCAGTATAAAGGCTTGTGTTTAGTTTGGTTTGTGATTCAAGTCATAGCACGCATTGACTCTTGCTCTATCCAAACATGTTTGCTGGTCTCTAATAAAGATGGCAATTTGTGTGCTCGTGAGAAAGCTTACAAAGAAAGTGTATGATTACAGCATTCTGTGGTATGCTCAGGCCTATCAAGCCTCTCTTATTTCAAGCAGATGACTCATGATAGTTTGATACCCTGCATAATGGGGTCCTTTAACTAGTAATAGGGGTAAACAATCAAGTAGAGAGGAGTTAGATCTGCACCGTACCTCCATCTAGGAGTAAGAGAGGTAAGGACTGAATAAAGGAGGATTCGTTAGGCAGAAATATTTCTGTAACAAAGGCATCAGTGGAAATAATAGCATTGATATTCAGTGGCTCTTAGGAACTTGCTAATACTTGTTTATTCACAATGGGAGGATTTGTATTTATATACTGCCATTTCTGAAAGTTCAGCTGTTGGCCCTGGACAATGTGCAACATGCATTTCAGATGTGCAGCCTAGTTGTTTCAGACTCTGATTTGCAAAAAAATGACATTAAAAACATAGAAGAAAGAATTAATGCTCACTGCTGTGGTGGCATAGATTGCCAGTTCATGCACAGAATGGGATTTCCTGTCCTGGGTCCAGTAAGATCGGAAATTCAAATTTATAGTATTTTTTGTGAAGGGGCTTTTATTCTGCCTAGCCTCCTTGCCTCCAACCAATCCTTCTATTTATAACCTCAGCTTTGTCCATTTCAATGGCTATTTTCTAGTTTATAGGGATGCCTGTTGCTTAGTGTACTGACAAGGCAAAGCAGTTTAATGAACTTCTTCCTACTACTTTTGATTTTGAAGTGGCATTTACAGTATAAACAATTTTTCACTGAGAACAAGGGACATGTTCCTTGAGAAATTCTTCAAGATTTTGCAAAAAAGACTTACCTCTCTAGGATGGATTGTAATTGGGAGGAATAAAAAACAACAAGCAGACTCATAGTCCTCAAGTTTAGGGACCAAATACATCATTAGACCATATCACTTGGTTTTCTTCATAACACAAGCAATTACCTTTCACTCAGTTATCCCTCTACTAAGCAAGTCTCTTTGTTTGACTGAAAGAAACCCAAACCCAAAATTTGTCTGACTTTCCCTCCCCCCTTCCCTTTTTTTTTTGCAGGAGGGGAAGCTGGAATAGCTTTTTAATACATGACATTTTCTTCCTGGTGGAGAACTTCATACTCTGTAATCAAGTTATCTTTCTGTATCTTCTCTATCTTCCTATGATACAGTCTTTTTCTAGTTAAAACCCTTTTTTGTGGGTCTGTTATACAAGGATGAACACCATATCAGGGCTAAGCATTAGTCATAGTCTCCCTCCATGCCCATTCTCCATGGAGGGAGAAACTGCATCCTTTTTCCTGAAACATCTCAAACCCCCCAGTACTTTTTACCCCAGCACGGCTTGGGAGTTATATGATCACAGTGACCTCTAGTACTGAAGAACTTTTGCAGTGCTCCCATGAGTTTTGTGATTGTCCACTAAAATACTGAAGCAGTCGCATTTCCCCACTTCTATAAAATGAAATGAAAAACAACTTCTTTTTTTTTTCTCGATTAATTATGTGCTCCATCCTTGCAAAGCTGGGTTTTTTGATGTCTCCAGATGGAGTATTCAGCCATGTCATCCACATGGTCCACATGGTGTGTGCCCTGTTACCCATTCCAACCACAGTGTTCAGCCATGAGGTCCCCTTCTGCAGACAGGACCTGCCTTTCCCTTATTTGGCAGAGAACTTTCCATTTGGAGGAAACATTTTTTTGTTTTGTTTCGTTTTAATGGATAGAACTTAAATTTGGTGAAAGTTACCCATAGTGCTCTCTATTTGCCATTATTTATATTTTGCAAATGTTTCTTTTATGTAGGTTTGCTAAGATCAGAAACTGATGGGGGAACCTCTATAGAGATGGATCTCATTAAGGATATTTCCTTTTAATTCTTCTTTAAGAGCTACTTTTTGAGGTTTGCCACTTCCATGATCTTTGTTCACTTTAGCAATACTGTGGAGAGCTTTTATTTTGTCAAGAGAATACAGTAATGTAGAAAAGCAGCTTAACAAGTCAAGCATATTTCGTTGTTGCTTATGTACATTAAAATTTTCTCCTAAAAATGAAATCAGATTTATTCTACAAATACTATTTTCTATTAAAAGATGTTGATTGACATTAATTATATTCCTGTCCTTTGTCAGCTAAACGAACGTTCCATTATTTTGACCATGATAGACATTAGACTCAATAGCCTATAGTTGCCTGGGTCATCTTGCTTATCCTTGTGAAGTACTCACAAGTATTAAGATTCTTATTGTCTGTTGTATTTCCTACTTATTCCACAATTTTTTTCCAAGATGTGAAGTTAGTGCCCAGGGCTTACCATGGAGAATTTGTAGGATTCTTGGGTGCAGATTCTCCAGAACTACTTGTTTAAAAAAAAAAATAATTAGGCACTGATGTAAGGTATTTAACAGCCCCTTTATCTACTAGTGTACTACAAAGTGATCTCTCTGGATATGTATATCATCTGCTTTTTCCCAAGTATAGATTATAAATATTTTCAAATAGTCTTACCTTTTCAGTATCACTTAAAATTTTATCATGTCTATCAAGTAATATGTGTGTTTTGTTGCTACCAAATCGTGTATCTTATACATGTATACAAAAATTTGGAAGCTATGTTTCCATAAATATTCAAAATATTATTTTTTTTTCCAGATGTTGATTTTTCCCTCATGTCCTTACAATTTCTCATCAGTTTTTTATATTTTATAAATTCTACTTTACAATGACATCTATTTCTCCTGTTTCCCTTTCTGTTATTTTCCATCAATGGTAATTGCTGCCTTCATTCATTCACTGAGTTTTAGCTTTTTAAAAGTCTCTAATAAAAATTGTTCATTAAGAGATTCCAATTTCTTTTAATATTCCTCTCACTAATTTTTATTAACTTTCGTGAGCCTTGGCGAAATTACCCGTCTTAATGAACTGTGCTTGAGTGTGCAACAAACTATTTTGAGATTATCCTACTTCAGTCAACATCAATGAGTTATTAACATTGCTTCCAATGCATTCTTCAACATCACTCCAGTGATTAATTCATCAGGAGTTATCTTGTGAAGTGAAATACTCTTGAGTTAAGAAATGATAGACTGCCCTACAGACTGGAATAATATTTTACTGTTTGGTAGCAATTTCATTTCTTTCCAGATACATAACATGGGCTTAAAGACTAGCTTACCTAGTTATCAGATTTGATTCAGCAGTGATTTATGTGTACTCTGGGTTATCAGTAATTTAAAATAATTAATGGGATTTTTAATACAGAATACAGGTTTCATCATCTCGATTTCCTCCCTCCCCACCTTTATTTTGTGTTTGTTCTCTTCTTCATATCTTAGCTATAAATGCACAAGATTGAACAGAAAAGTGCTTAGATATTTATGCTAACTTCCTGCTACTGTTGCAAACTTATACTGAGGTTTTGTCCCTGGTGTGCTGGCACTGAAGTTTGTTACACTCCAGTTCTCAAGAAACTGAAGCCAAAAGATAGAAACAGGAAGTTGAGTTCACCCACAAATTGCTCAAGGGGATGAACTCAAAATTTAAATTTTGGTACTCTTCTGTCAAAACAGAAAATCCATAGGTTCATATCAGCAAACAGAGCTAAAGAGGAAGCAATGCAAACCAAAGTCCATTTCCTTAAAATAAACAATTGATTTGCTATGGCACATGGTGTTGAAGAAGATAACATAATGAATATCCTAGGTCTATGAGGTCTCCCTTTCCAGTTGTCTTTCCATTGCTTTACTGTCACTGAAAATGTCAGTGAGGGGAGGCTGCCAGTGTCTTCAGAAATTTAACCTCTATCTACTCTGAGCAGGTTGATGGCACAAACTACACGTAATACACCCAGATTTGTGCAGAAAAGCAAAGATCTTTTTGCATCCTTTTCATATTTTTACTAAAAGTGCTTTGCAATAAGCCTGTTTCTGTCTATTTTAACAGCAATGAAACCAACAGCAGTCTATAAAATTAATATTTGTAAAAATTAATAAATTATACCTTTGCTTACTCCAGAGAATGTGAATTCTTTCCACATAATTTCAGTAGTTCAGAGCAGCCTTTCCACCTGGATTATCTGATTCTTCTCTTGGTTTTAAATAAAATAGAGACTTAAAAATATACTTGGAAATTTGTTCTGGTTTTTGCCTTTGGTTGGTATCTGTGTAACATGTCATATATCACTGGTTGGATGAATTAAAGGGCCTTTGCTGTGAGCTTTATTTTTGACACATTAGAAAACTTTTATGGCAAAAACAGCTTTCACCTTACCTCTTTATAATGACAAAGGCTATATTTCTGCCAATACACACTTGAGATTGAATTTTCTTTTGGCAGCTTTTATGACACTTTCTGCATTCATTTTTCTATCACAGTTTGAGCCTCTGGGTTTGACTATTGGTGAGCCACGCAGAAATCTCAGCAAATGCTGGCTGGAAATGAATTTTGGAATTAAAAACCTGCTAGTATTATTCAGTGGTGAATAGACTGATCCAAATACTGATGCTGAGAACTGAAAGAAGCATCTAGCAGACTGGGTAAAGCAATTTATGATGGACTCAGTGCAAAACAACACTGTGAATCTTTTTAAGGCAACTAATTTTTTGGACTTGATCAGAACAGCGAGAAATCTGTGCTGGAATTGTAATGCATATGTGTGTACAAAGAGGATGCTGCTAGCTTTCATCCTCTTACTTCAGGATTATCAATCCATCACACTTCACCTTAGTTCAGTTACAGTGGAAATTCAATTTAGATGTAACTTGACTAGAACCATGGGTTTTTTTTACTGTTTCCTGTATCAAGTGCACAAATACTCATGATCCAAAAGCTTCAGCTGAAAAGAGCTCAATGTCCTATATTTTCTCTTGACTGTTGTACCTCCTTACAGCTATAACTAGAAATAATTAAATAATCTATCATTGCTCTACAGGAACAACTTCCATTTAATTAAGTGAGTCTCTGTTGCAAACCTCCATGTCAGACTCTCATAGCCTTTAGAACTACAAGAGGAAAGGAGGAAACCAGAGCAGCCTTGTAGTCGCTACGCTGCAGCACCTGCCAGATCTGCAGGGGCCATCATAACAACTGAATGTTGTCCTGGATACAGGGATGTAGTTTAATTAGATGACAGCTTTGTTTAGTAGGACATCTAGGGACTATCTAAGGTATAACTCATCCAGTACAGGTCAGTCTGCCTAATGTAATGAGCTCAATGTGAAGGACAATGGGTTCTGTCTTCAGGCTTCATAAACATGGCCATAGCAGAGGGAAAAGCCTTCTCTGGCTTCAGGGAGTGAAGGGGGTCACACCTTTGTAACAGAAGATCTAGTTCTGTTTTGCATCATCTTTACTGAGGACCAGGGCACTTTGTTGCTTATTTACTTTCACAAACACCTACTGATTTCTACTTAAAATATAACCTGCAATGAGGTTTCCAGGCTGCTAAGAGGATGGTGAAAAAAGCACTGCTGAGAATAGTCTACCTGTGAAGGCTGGCTAGTCTTCCTAGCCTTGAAATTAGCTTAGTACTCATATAGAAGTCCAAAAGCCTACCCCATTTCTTGTAAAGCCCCTGGGCTTTGAGGAATAGGTTAACAATCTTCTGTGGGACTTCACTGGCACCATTGTGCCAATCTGCTCAGGGTTCCCCTTTTCAAGGATGCAGGACCCAGTGTACAGGCTCTCCTTAACAGAACTGTGGGTTTTTTTCTTAGCTTTCAAATCCAGATCACTTTGTTTCTGGGATAACACAAAGAAAGCAGATACAGAAAAGTGGTATCTATGGACCCATACACACCTGCCTGCCTGTCTATGAAAATCAGTATGACTGCAAAAGAAAGACATTGAGATCTGAGCAGGTTTGAATGTGCATTTGAACACTGGAGGAGGCTCAGAACAAGGAAGCAGTATAAAAATAGAACAAAGATGTTATTTCACTTTACTGTAAAGAGGCACCATAAGCCCCAAGGCAGGATCATGACAGTTGGTTGTGTTCAAACTGATGCATACCAACGATGGCATAAAAGCCAACAGCTGTCTTAAAATTAAAACCCATTGCTAGAGTGATAATAGATTTTGAGAAACTGTTGTCTTTTATGTGTGCATTTAGGCAGGTAGGCAGAGAAAATGGAAGTGGCCACATGACCTCAACCATGGATGTGATATCCAAACAATTTTTGCAAAATGCTATTCATGGTGTCACAGTTAATTACTTGTCTCTGACAAAATACAGAGTCCTATATCAGGTATTCCTTAGAAATTACAATGGAGGAGTTCATAGGTGAAGCAACATATTATTTTTATTCAGACCTGCTGTGTAGCTATTGTGAGGGGACCTTCTGCCTTGTCCATTGCATGCCTAGCCACTCAGAGCCATGCAAACAGGGCAGTTGATTGACACTGAAATTATGGCTTTTCTCAACCATTCTTCAGACACCCATCTGCAGTGAGGAGGTGTGGAACAGCTTTACAGAGCAGGCACTCAGCAGTAATTTCTCCAAATACCCCTACCTGGTAATTATTTCTCTTAACCTGATTCTAATGTGAAGAGTATGGCTACAGGTCTGGTCTTGGATACAGCAGAGGCAGTTCATTTTACTGTCTCTCAGGAGTGTAATTTACTCCTTTGGGGCTCTTTTATGCCTTTTCACAGATTCAGCTAGAACATTGTCCTCCAAATGCAAAGTACAGTATCTTCTTATTTGTTTCTTTAAGCATGACTGGTAGTTTTGTTTGAAAAAAGGAGAGGAGAAAGAAGGGAAGAGTGGCGGCAATGAGGGAAAATATCTGATAAAGTGGCAGAAATATATGTATAGAAAAGGTGCCACCACTTAGCCAACTGTTCTGGAAAGTAGATGAAGGAGTAGTTCAAGGCCTAAAAAAATTTTTAAGAACTTGGGCAAGCAGAGAAAAAAAAGAGGTGCTACATTCCTTCAGAAGACTGTCTTTTGACCTGAGACTACAAACCTGTAATTACGCTGACCTTTTCACTTAACAGCTAATCTAAGATCCTAATGCTCTGTTGTGGGTGTAACATAGAAAGAATATCTAAAAGTTCTCCTGGAAAAGTATCAGCAGTGATCTTTAAGCAAGGAAATAGCTGAATTTCTGATATTTTTTAAATTTTCTTTCTGAAAGTGAAAAGTTGCAGCTCTCCAGAGCTGACTAGTATTTTGCTCCTTTCATCTGTCACTTGCAAAGGGATATGAAACATTTATTTTCCCAATCTTCCCAGAATCGGTAATAAATTGTCAGAGCCAACCATTCATATCTAGTGGCTTTTAAAATAAAGGATTAGCCCTTCAATATTTCATTTTCCTCCAGAATTGCTCTGTAAGATGACAAGAAGGAGGCAATATGTAAAAGACTGTGTGGGAAAAAGCTATTTGTCCAGTGGCAAAGACATGTGGACAAGCAATTCTAGGAGATACGTTATTTTCTCTCCTCTCCCTCCTGCTCTGTGTGTATATATAGATGTATACAGGTGTGTGGGAGAACTGACAGAGACAGACTGACTGTCAGAACTGCCGGCTTTTGTCAAAGTTGTTACTGAGGACTTTTGCAAGCCAGCAGATTTCTGACAGAACCAAATCGTTGATAGGAAACTATACAGGGGAATATATCTTGCTATTACCAATATGGATGTGTTCTTAGAAAAAACCCTAAACCCTCAATAATGCACATGGACCTTCCTTGCAGGCTGGTTTGGAGGCAAACAGCAGCCCTGTGGGGATTTAAAAGAGCAGTCTCTCTTCTTCTGCAGCTTTCCTCTGCTTGGCCACCACGTTGAGTTCAGTCTGGAAGTACTGAAGCAAACAAAATGTGGATATAAGAACATTCCTGAAAAACAGCATGCTGCTTTTGAAAGGCCACTGAAAAGTTTGTCCTTGGGGAGGATTCACAGTTTCCACTTTCAAGCCCTGTGTCTGTCCCCAGGTGTGAACATGCGAAGTGCATGTCACTTCTCTGTGGCTTTGGGTTGAAATAGCTCTTTGGGAGCCACTCTCCTGTTCACATTTGAATGTCAACCTTTATGGTTAAAACAGAAAGGAAGGAAGTTTATCTGTGTGTTTGTGGTGTATTGACCCTGGCTGGATGCCAGGTCCCCACCAAAGCCATTCTATCACTCTCCCTCTTCAACTGGACAGGGGAGAAAAAATATAAAGAAGTGCTCATGGGTCAAGATAAGGACAGGGAGAGATGACTCACCAATTACCACCATGGGCAAAACAGACTCGATTTGGGGAAATTAGTTTAATTTATTACCAATCAAATCAGAGTAGGATAGTGAGATATAAAACCAAATCTTAAGAACACCTTCCCTCGACCCCTCCCTTCTTCCCGACCTTAATTCCTCACCCCACAGTGACACAGGGAGATGGGGAATGGGGGTTGGGGTCAGTTCATCACCCGCTGTCTCTGCCACTCCTTCCTCCTCAGGGGGAGGACTCCTTGCACTCTTCCTCTGCTCCACCCTGGTGTCCCTCCCATGGTGGACAGTCCTCCACGGACTTCTCCAACGTGAGTCCTTCCCACAGGCTGCAGTTCTTCATGCACAACTCCAGCGTGAGTCCCTTCCCCGGGGTGCAGCCCTTCAGGCACAGACTGCCCCAGCCTGGGTCCCCCGCGGGGTCACAAGCCCGGCCAGCAAACCTGCTCCAGCC
>NW_009596138.1:0-54164 GCF_000690535.1 Cariama cristata | reverse complement strand
GCATGCCCCGGCGCGGGGGTGGGGGCCTCCCCGGGCTGCAGGTGGGGATCTGCTTCAGCGTGGGCCTCCGTGGGCTGCTGGGGGACAGCCGGCCTCACCGTGGGCTGCACCAGGGGCTGGTGGGGAATCTTTGCTCTGGTGCCTGGAGTACCTCCTCCTCTCCTGCTGCACTGACCTGGGGGGCTGCAGGGTTGTTGTTCTCACGTATTCTCACTCCTTTCTGACTGTAATTGCTCTTCCGCAGTAACTTTTTTCCCCTTCTTAACTCTGCTATCCCAGAGGTGCAACCCCCATCACTGATGGGCTCAGCCTTGGCCAGTGGCAGGTCCATCTTGGAGCCAGTTGGCAATGGCCCTGTTGGACATAGGGGAAGCTTCCAGCAGCTTCTCACAGAAGCCACCTCTGTAGCCCCCCGCTACCGAAACCTTGCCACACAAACCCAATAGAGTGTTGTGTACTCTGTTCTCCCATGCTGCTCTCCAGTGATGAGTGAGATGCTATCAGTATACTATACATGGCAGAAGAAATGTGAAATGACTGAGAAATGTTTACATCGCTGCTAAAGTGCATATCCTGGTTCCTTGGTTTTGGATTGATGACAAAGCTCTCAGGATGCGGAAAATGCCATTTCCAGAAATCCTGTATTCTGTGTGCAGGTCTGGTCAAAGAGAGTTCCTGCATTTTAGCATCAAGACTGGAATTCGTTCTGTCATCATGAAATTCATTACTGCAGTGAAGCCATAATTTGGAGGTGTAGTGGCTAAGTATAGAGATGAAATTAGAAAGAGCATGGATTATATAAATAATTGGTGCATGAGTTACTCAGATCTTGCTGAGAGAAAATGCCAGATGATATTTTCTCCTTCCAGACACTGAATAAGACTCCCCTGTACACCTGATTAACTCGACAGTAACAAGCATCACACCTGTGTGTACTCAGCAACTAGTCTGATGATGGGTGTAATGACTTTTTGTGACTTAACTGTAGAGGCAACTGCAGTGTGAACTTGCAGTAAAAAAAGTATAGTTATGCTCTGGGAAAGATTGTCAAATGCCTTCCAGTCCTGCTTGGATAGCACAGATCACACCCCTCTTCACCAAGTCTTTGCATTTCCCTGGCCATTTAATTGAATTTTAGATACGTGAAGACATCTTGAAAAAAATCAGAAGTCAGAGAGGGAGAGAGAAGGTTAACAATGCAGCAGGTCACAGAATGGAGGACTCTAATTTGGTTTCTATGGAGGTATTAGGCTATGTTGGGTAAAAAGAGATGCACTTCATTACAATCCATAGGAATGAGGTTATATTGGAGCTATCACTGCTTAGTCTAGTCAAATGAGACCTGAAGATGATCAGGCAGAAAGGGACAGGAGAAGCCGTAGTGAAATATTTACCATGACATGATGAAACCATCAGCAAATCCAGCCTGTTTCTCCAGAATAAGTAACAAGGTGCTGAAAGCTTATCAACTGTGTGGTAGGACTTTGGCTCCAGGCAGTGAAATTGCAGAATCTCCCTGGAGTGCAGAGTAAGAATATGGAAAAACAGTTTTCTCAGTCTGATGGAAGGGGACTGCGTTGACTGGAGTTACTGAGGTTCTGCTCACATCTCACATCTGCTACCCAGAAGACATGATCATGACCAAAGACTTGGTCATATCATCAAGTGTATACTAGCGCAAAATAGCAATAGCAAAGAAGTCTTCTCCTTCAGCCTTCCCTCTCCATACTTGTGTCTGCAGCAGGATCTGCGCACCTCCTTTTCCTTCCTGGAGAAGCAAAGTAAAGCATTGATGGATTTCGGACATCTAACAGCAGCAAGTTAGCTCTTACATCCATTCCCCTTTCTTCCTTCCAAGTCAATATAACAAACCTAGCAGCCAAACTGTCCTGACTTACTGCTAATACTTCAGGTGCAAGAAAGGCAAACACTAATTGGGCAGTAAGGAATGCCTCTGAGTCACAGTACCTCCTATTGTGCAATTGCAATTGAAATTGTAGCAATTGAGACAGCCTCCGCAGGAAAAGATAAGGTTACTCATATCCTTCACTGTTCTATAGAAGATGATCTTTCAAGATGTCTGCTACAATAGCAGTGTTTCTAATGTGTACAAATTACTTCAAAAAGAAGTTCAACAGTGCATATAACATTCTAACATCTTATGGAAAAGTCTATAAAGCCTTTCTGTTCAAAACTGTACTGTAAAAAGTGAAGTTGCTTCCTTATTCTTTATCACTAGGGACACTTGCAAGGTACCAGGAGTTTTATTGCTCAGAAGTGGTTTGTTCACATTGCTTATTCCTCACCTAAACTGAGTTCTCTTTCTGTAGCATTTGATTGTTGTAAAGCTGATTGTAAGGCTGCAGATGGTGTGCTATGTCACCAACAGAAGTATAAGTACCAATAGTCACCTTTCCCTCAAATTCCTCCCTGAGATGTAATATTTCTGGCAGCTGGAGCTCAGCCTCTGCTCTCCAGAAAAGACCTTTGGCTATTCTTGTAAAAGCATCTAACTGTTACAACATGGACCATATGGATTGTCTCATATGGAAGGGGAGGATGCGTATTTCAGTCAAAGACCTTTTATCTCTAGATCAACAAGACAAAGTAAGGAGGCTTTGTGCAAGATGACAAGGGATGTGTGTCTTTTTGCTACTATGATCTGCTTGGAAATGAACACAAATGGGTAGGTTCCCTCTGCACTCTTAGAGGTGTGGCAAGCATTTTAGAAGATAAAAATGAAACCTGTAACAACTTTCATAACAATTTAGAGCATGAGGAAATGGGAATACGATAGGTAACTCTATGGATCCCATTATTTAAAACTCAAATAGAGAAAAAGTTTCACCAGAATTCCCCTATTCAGTAATAAAATGAAGCAAAACAGAATACATTCTTTATACGAAAAATTGTCTCTTAAATGTAAATCTTTTTAGATGCTACTGCTCAATAAGATTTGTAATGTGCAGCTGCCATGCAATGCAGAGCTTTGAAAATCAAGTAATAAGTCTGTGATATGTTTCCTGTCAAATAAAAGGGAAGTTAGAAAAAACATATCTGATTTATCTAGACAGTTAAAATGCCATCACGCAATCCTATTTAAAGGACTTGGAAATGAGACATACTGAGGATATTGTTTACTTACCCTTGATATAGGTACATCATACCTGTGGCAGATAGATATCTTTGTGAATCCAGTGTCAGTAAGAAAAATCTATTTCATAGAAATCTGCTTATTATAAGACTTCAAAAAAAGACAAAACACACAAACAAGAGTCATATGACTGTACTATGAAATATCCTGAGGAACACTTTTTCAGTTATCCGACTGAGAAACAAAGAGCTGTGCAAGCAAACTGACTCAAAACAATTCCTCTTAACTTTTTTTCCCCCCATTTAAAAGCGGTTCATATGCCATTTGTTTGGTTCAGCTTTCAAAACGGATTTATGTAGTTCTTTATTTTAGACCGAAATGCAAAGATGTGAAAGGATTGTGTTGTTGACTTGTCTGGGAACTCCAACGTTTGTTGTTTGTTTCATCAACATGAGTAATCACTATTCTGCGGAAGGTGTAATGAATTTTAAACTTACCCTATTTGGTGAAACATAGTTACTTGCAATGATAAATAGTTATTAATTCTATAATAAATTACTAACCTCCTCTCTATTGCAGGATGAATTTCTCTCATTCTCATGCATACGCTGGGCTTGTATCAGGTAATTTCCTGTAATTTGAGGACTGAAGAAAATACTAAGATGACTTAGAGGGGGAAAATCCTTTGAACATCTGACTGAGTAAATGGGCCTGATATTTTTGTGAAAGTTTAGGTTTTGGCCCAGTAGACTGTTAAAAGTGTTCCTACAAGGGAAGTGTAAGAGTGATGACAAAAACTGTCAGTCCTGTTGACCTATTTATTTGTAATGCTTTTGAGTATTGTTGCACCTGTGACACTTGTTTTCTTTCCTGTGCATTCATAGTAGGCATTTTACTAGCAGCCCTGGAAGCAGGTGTTTTACTATATCACGCAAGCCCACAATGCCTTTGTCAGCCTGACGCCAGTTTCCAGGTACACTTTCCTTTTTTGGATTCGCTGAAGAAACCTGAAGGAAGAAAGAACTACTATTGACTGTCGGGCCCTCTTCCAGGCCGTGTCTCCAACAGTGACCAATAGCTGATGTTTAGAAAAGCGCAGGATGTATATCTCTTAAATAGTGGGTTTCTTTCAAAATTAAATGAAGTTGAGGACAGGGATATTCATTAGTGGTCCATTTTCTTCAGGAGCCCATGCAATTGCAGGGGCTGTAGAGCTGAGGAGGTCTTAAGGGTCAGCACACACAGTTTGCAGGAAGCAGCTACTGCACTCGTTGATCTTATTCCTCCCATTCCTCAGGATCAGCGCTGTCTCCAGAGAAGCTAACCTAAGTAACAGACTGCAGCAGCTGCCTTTAAATTCCCAGGGAGGTATCATGACAAGTAAAGTAATTCCCTCCTCCAGCAGAGGCAAAGGAGAGTTTCTCACCCCTCATTCAGAGCACAGTGAGGTTTTCTGGCCCAGGGGGTATGGTCTGCACCATCCTCATCTGCTGTGATGAATTTGGCCCCTTGATTGCAAATAGGAAAAAAGCAAACCAGTGCCATAGACAAAAAGACTTGAAAACTATCCCCCTGCGTTGAGTTTCTCTGAAATGACACTACTGAGAACTGCATCAAATTTGTGGCTATTGATGTGCAGATGTTACAGTCTTTCATTGCATCAGGACAAAGATGACTGCATTTCCATGTCTGTTTTGCACATAAATATGTATATTATCCCAGTGCCCCCGCTTCCACCAAAATGATAGCAATTGATGTTCAAATAGGACAGGCTATGCAAGACAAAAACCACAAATAAATTATGCTTATGAAATATGCTCTTCCCTTATTTCTGATTTTCCTTTTCCTCTGCTATACACAAAGCTCAGGCCAAGCAGGATCCCCCTGGCTATATGTGTAGGCGGCCAATCTGGTTTTCTCCCAAGGTGACAGCTGCTTGCTTTTCATTAAGGAATATGACTGCCCTCACCTGGTGAGAACAAGAGTTGGAAACTTGCCAGCCCAGTGATCTCATTGTATGTGAACGTCTCTGTCACTTATGACAACTGAGTGATGCCTGCAAAACAAAGGGTCACCCACTACATTGGAGAACAGTTGCTAAAAGAAGTTCTTTAAGATAGCTCTTACTGTCTGACTTAAAATACAAATGTGGTAGATTTGGTATTATTATATTAAATGAAAGACTGTTCTGGCATTTATTCTATTGTTACAGACTTGAAGGCATTTAATATCATTATTTTTATTCCTGTCATAAGCTTCTGTGATTATGCACAGAAACAGAGCTACCTAGTAAGTGCTTGTACCCAAATCTGCTTAGTCTGTTATACTTGCTGAGATATTATTTTGGAAAAAAAAATAATCTCAGGGACTAGTTCAGCTAAGTCAAAAAAGTGGAAGAGTGGAAGAAAAACATGTTAAAATGTTTATTTTTCATTTTACTTTGCTCAATATTGTTGCTTTGTAAGATGTGATTTTGCAATGTAAAAAGTAAAATAAAAAAAGCAACTTCATTGAAACATTTCTGATCAACTCAAAACGAAATGTCTTCAGTCTTATCTTTTATGGAGAATTTTGGAATGGTGGACTTTCATGTCTATCTCAAAACCAATTTCAGAAATCGTCAGACCCTCCTTGGAACAAGAATTTTGCTCTCTGCACAGGGCTAAGTCATGAATGTGGAACAGGATCAGAAACTGAAAACGCTAACTGGGGTGGCAGTTCAATGTTTCACATCCAGGAAATTAAATCTGCCACAGTATGAAAAAAAATAACTATTGTAGTGTAAGATCCAATTTTTGAATTGCTCTCTTGGAGATTGTTTACAGATGAGGAGCCCTTTTCCCCACTGCATTCAGAGAAACCTGAAATATGGCCCTGGGATCAAGTTATCTCACAGACACTAAACAGGAATCAGTCACCTTAGCTGGATTCAGAAAAGCACCTAGCACCATGTTAAGTCTATCCACGCTTAGTAAAATGCTTAAGGAACATGCTTAAAGTTGATCTTAAGTATTTCATTGAGCTGGGACCCTTTGCTGAGTTTGAGTGTCTTCAGACACACCCCCCAGATGCTGAGAGGCGGTACCTGTCGTTGCAGGATATGCACTCCTGTGAATAGCAAGGATATGAAAACAACTTGAGTTTCTCTCTCTGTATTTGCTTCTTGAGACCTCACCCATTAATCTAATGAGTAACGTCAAATTGTCCACACCAAGGTTGTGATGGTTTTGGTTATTTATACATATGGACTGTGAAGCACAGCTCAGTATCAGATGAATCTGTGCTTCACATCACCAGCAACTGGGATTATTTATCCATCATGAAGAAATTAACTTGCTTGTAGTTATACTGAAGCTATATTTGGTTCATTGATCATCTTCAATTCGATTCAGTACACATTTTTCCTAAACAGAGGAAGTTTCAAATAGGAAAGTGTCCCTCACCTGCCCCACCATTATCACAAGGTTTTTCTAAGGACCATGTTCCTCGATGTTCCCTTGACAACTTGCTTTTCATCTCTCTTCGGGCATTTCTTATTTAACTTCTTGCACATATCCCTTAGGAAAACAAAATTCAGTGTGGTCCTTCATCTTGCTTCTGAATGTGTATTTTCTGCATTAATGGTAACAGCTTGTGATGTGAGTGTTCAGCACAACAGCATTATCATAATAGCATTCAAATTCTATACATAATTCACTGTTAATTGTTAACTGTTTCATATTTTTACCAACCTCAGAAGTAGCACTACCTACTCACCAGTTTCAACAGGAATTACTCAACTCACTGTACCACTGTACAGCTCAATATCCTGATAGAGATTAAAATGATTACACTCTGAACAACACATCCCAAATAAAATAGCACAAAAGTACAACTGGTGAATTTCAGCTAAGCAGGTACACAAATAGCATCTGTGTTAAAATAATTTTACATATTACCAACCCAAAATAACACTGCACTCTACTGAAGTAACATCAAACAAGTTTCAGAGAGTTAATCACTGCCCATTTCAAAGCATAACATGTAACAATTCCTCTTGGGTAGAGAATTTTTATTGTGTTTTTTTTTTTTTTTTTTTCTGGAACACTGAAGTTGTTGCTGTCACAAGCTGTCACCACCCTCAGGCTTTCCATTCCCTCCAAACCACAAAGCATTAACCCTGGTTCTTAATGTGAACGGGAAGAAATTCAGAAGCAGTACTTCAGGCTTCTTTTCAGCCCTAAAAAGATTCAGTTATTGTGTCCTCCAGAAAGGCTGTGAGGATTTTTGCCCTTCTTACTCAACCAGTGGCAGTGGTTTGGGAACAGCAGTTATTCCACAAGAGAGTCAAGACCACACTACTCATTTTGTGTAGCCAAACTTTTTTCTGGCTCAACTTCATTTGAGGAAAGGGAGATTGCATGGGCATCATTAGCTCCTCTTCCCATCCTAGGTCATGTCCTCAAGATAAAATTGTCGTTCTTCTGAAAAAAACCCCCACACTTCTTTGGGTGAGGATGGTGAACTTATCATGAGGGCTGCTTACAAAAACAAATTCTTGTTGAAAGGCTTCACCATGTATTTGGGTCTCCTCTGGAGACATGCAGCCATCTAACTGGCACTCAAGACCCAGCCAGCCTTTGCAGAAACTCGGTAGTGCATTGTATCAATGGGAAAGCAGTTCTTCAGCTTGTCAGAGGCCTTCTCCTGCTAGGGCAGCAGCTTTTTCGTTGTCCTCTGCGTTATTCTGTTCTGCCAGAGCTCATCAGGAAGATTCAGCACGGGAAAAGAGACTCGTGCTACTTGCGCATGCTACTTGCCTGTGGAAGTAGGGCTGTGACTCATTTTAGTGGCTCAGTTACAGCTTGTCCTTAGAAGTTCTGATGTGGTCAGGATTTCCTGGAGAGCTTGTGTTTATTCTGCCAAATCTTTCTGCCATTCCCCATTCCTTTTCTGAGCATTTTCCCCAAGCCCTCCATCTGTGTGTACTTCAGGACTGACAAGCAATTGCAGTTCTGTTTCTTCAGCCTCTTCCACAGACATTTGAATGTCTTTGACTTCCATCAGTACATCCATATCTACAAGCTCAGGTCAAGCAAAGAATGTATAAACCAACTCATTGGCCACTTTCATCCTGAAGTTCTCAGCAATGTACAAATCTTCAGAGGTCCTCTGCCAGTTTACATAGTCACTTTTTTTTTGCCCTTCTAGCTCTTAGCTAGCCAAAACACAATGATGACAGGCTCCAAATTGTGTTATTTTGGTCCTTATCAAACATCAGTCAGATCTGTATTATTTTGAATTCAATTACTGAGTTAGATTCTGCAGCATTATTGTCTTGACCACCTAAGATAACAGTGACAAACTCGCCTTTGAAGTTACCTTCCCTGCCAATCAGTACAATTATGCTATCGAATTGAATCATGTAAACCGAATGAAATACTTTTTTCAGAGATAATATATTGTCTGAGACGAACCATTCTCTCTTGCCTGAACCTCTTTAGGTTAGAAATGAGGTAGAAAACAGAAAAAATTCTTGCCCGCCTATCCACGATGATGTTTGCGTGGTGCTGGTATACCAAAAGTTAATAGCATGTGTCACCTACCCCTTCAAAGACATCCCCGCTGTTAGCAGGAGTGTAGAGGGAAGGGCCATGGAGAAAAGCTCCTTAAGTCATATATGAGATTGGAGATGACCATAGTGTGAGCTGAGAAAAATACCAGCACCAAGTTTGGTGTAAACTACAGAAAATGAGAGGAATGAGTAAGGTCAAGGTAGTTGTAAATAAAGCTGGTTTCCAGAGGGGGTCTTAAAGGACACATTGTCAGAAGCAAGTGGAGCCAAAGAGTAGAGAAGAGACTTCTGTCTCAGTTAGAAACACTCCTGCAGAAATCTAAAATGATGAATTTCAATTTGCACAATGTGATTGTCCCATTTAAAATGTTAATTGAAAGGGTATTTTCTCCAAGTCTCTGTTGGTATGCTGATTATACCGAGATGATACACTGGTGCACATGAAAGCCCTTGAACAGGAACAGGTATGTTCAGAAATACCCTGTGAGAGTTTTAGTATTGCTGCATGGAGAGGAAAAAAATAGAAGCCTTATTTCAGAAAAAGTAATTTTTTGTCAGTGAGAAGTAATTCTGCATATGGGATGTTAAATTTGAAGAAAAAAAAAATTGAGAGCTCCACACCTATGGAAGTTTTACCTGCTTTTTCTACTGTTGCGATGTGGGCCAGGGTAAGTGGGGAAAGTAGGACCCCGCTCACACATTTGAAGAGCGAGTAAGACGGCTGAGAAAAGCTATTGACTATGTAAAATCAGAGAACAGTTGAACTGAGCAGTGAAAGGGGTTTTGTGAGTACCTTGTGATAGCAAGGAACTTCTAGTGTGCTCCAAAGGAAAAACAAATACTATTTTGAATCAAGTGTGAAAGGAATATTGTGCAAGAGAAACTGCTTCTTCTTGGATTTATTCAAAGAAACAGAGCTTTACAAACAGTTGACTTAAAGGCTACCGTTTGGTTTTTTTTTTAAAAAAGTACCTCCTCAGTTTCTGCTCATGGGAGCCACCAGAGAGCTCTGCCTCACTGCTCTCGTGCAGATAGACAAGAGGGAACTGCTTCGTTTTATACGAAGTATAATAGGTATGCTATATGTTTGGGAACGATAAGCACTTCCCATTTTACTGTGGCTTCTCTCCAGGTGCAGTGTGCTGTGGGAAGGTAATAGCAGTTCTGCCAGACAGCTTTGAGATGTCTGACATGCACTTGCTTTAGCATTTCTGCTGCTTAAGGAAAGAGCATTTTCAGCTTTTGCTAAAAGAGAGTTCTTTGCTTTCCCAGAAGACTTTGAAAGACTTAATCCATTTCAGCACAGAAGGCAAAGGAAATATTCCCCTTGACTTTAATGAGAGTTGGGTCTAAGCCCAAACAAGGACTGATGAATAGCTGAATCAGCTGCAAGTGTTCTCTGCTGATGTGATTGCCATCTTTTATGTAGAGCTGAAAAGGAAAGGGGATGGGGTTTTGTTCTCCTTTCACTACCTTCTGTATGCCTGCTTGAGAAAGCTCAAGAACAGGACATACTTCACCCTGAAACTTAGCTCTTTGTTTCTTTGCCAATCACTGCAATGGAGCACCAGCAGCCTCTGCCTCGTTTTCTTCTGCATTGCAGGCCTCTGTGCTACAGATCATTAATTACCTATTCATAGTGTACTTGCTGTGCACATGCAACATAAACTGTATGTGTATGTTCTTGGTGATAAAAAGTTTTAAACAGATTTTCAGTCACATTTCCCATTCCTGTTTTTCAGTAAATCCAACTACATTGTTCATTTATCCAGCTTTTTTATGCTAGCCAATAGAGTTCTTAATTATATTGTTCTAAGTACAAAGGGATTTGTTGTGTAGTCACTGCTCATTCTTGTATCTCTTATATGGAAAAAAAAATCAAAGGAATGATCAGGGTATTTAAAAATACAACAAAAATTTTTTGTTAAATGTAAAAGAACTGTTTAATAATGTATACACACCACAGAGCACAAGGCTTTTAAAATAAAATTCTCAATGTTCTCAAAAATGGCTTTTAAAATAAATCACTATAGTTTTTTGTCCTTTGTCTCTTATTCAACGAATGAAAGTTGTAGGTGACTTAAAAAAAAAGAGAAGTAAAGAAATTGGCATTTTTTCCACACAGTTCTAAGTCCCCATTTACACTGGGTGCTTTCCAGTCTAGTCTGTGGTGGGAAGTGGTTCCATCTTCGTTTCCAGAGCATAATCTAATTCTGTTTCCTAAACTGCATATTGTACCAACTTCGGAAGGGAGATGGAGATCATGGACTAGATTCTCTCTCTGACCCATGGTTGTAAATCTGATCAAGGTCCCTCTGCAGCTAAAGTGGTCATTTGGACAAGGCATTCAAGATGTGCATTTCTCTGAAATTATTCTGCTTCTGAAAACAGGCTTGGGAGACCACATTTGTCTTTAACTGAAAGATAACCAGTGTCAGTGCAAAACCTGTTACCAGTATAAAGCTGGCCAGACTGGGGTCATTACTTTGTCTACATGGTCCTTTCTGCATGTAGAGAATTATAAGTTTTGACAGTTGGGATAGTATATTTCTGTGAAGTTATGTCCTTTGGGAAATTAAATCAGACAACAGAAGTTCATTTAACAAATTCTGGGTTGTCTAACAGCCAGCAAAGAGTGAGATTTTAAAACACCATTAGTCTGTTAGATATGTGTGTGTGTGTGTGTGTGTGTGTTCAGATATTTGATTGCCTTTTGACAATTTGCTGAGTTGCATTTGTCGGTTTTCCAGGATGCCCATTTTATAAATTACTGGCAACGTTACTTCTGAAAATGTAGTTTATGTTGCCTTATATTTAACTTTCTCGTATGAGATAATTATCTTCTGTTCTTTCTTCTAGGTGTTTTCCCAGACACTTGGCAATCTTCTGAGTTTCTAAGTTGGAGCTGTCTCATTCTCCATCGCTCTAATAGTTCATTGGGCATCAATGGAATCTTTTCCCTGATACTGCTTTGTGCTAGATAAGGACCCATTTAGGGTGCAGTTTAATTCTCTGTGTCACCAAGTCTTCCATGTGTTTTCCAAATCTCTCCAGAAATTTCATTACTGTCTTACGTCAGTGTAACTACAAATTATCATAGTGACTCAGTTGTCACCTGCATAAGCAAAGTGATTAGATTCTCCTCCCAGCTGCAAGAAGACTCCAAGCCAACACAAGGCAGGTGGTAGGAATAACAGCTACTGGCCTTTTTTAGTGTCAGGCCACTGTCAAATCTCTGTTAGCTCGCTGTAAAATCAATTTAATTCTCTGTGAGATGTGTGGGAGCAAGCTCTGTGTGCAGGAATCATTTACTTAGAGACCTGTTTCAATATTTTTTTCATTTTGAAATCCTAAATCATCAAATTTGCCAGTTCGAGCCTTCTCAGCTTTGAGGTACATTTCCTTCCATTTTCATTATTCTTCCTTTGCTCCTTAATTTTTCTCAAACATCTGATATTAAGAGTTGGGGTTTGGAGGAGTGGGCTTTTTCTTCTGTACTCCCACTTTCCATCAGCAACACTAGAAGTATTCCATGGATTGAGAGATACCTTTAATTTATTTGATTCTGTACTCTGTACATTTGAAAAAAAAATTAAGTTGGATAAAGTTCAAAGCTATCAGAATGAGGAAAAAGGGGATGGTTTAGGGAAAATACCTTGGAAGTCATTTAGCTGATTGTACTCACTAGTGTGACAGAAAAAGAAAGGGGAAAAGACAAAATCCCAAAGAACACAACCAGAAAAGAATCCCATTTTAGTGACTGATTTCAGGGGAAAAAAAAATCAATACCTAAAAATGAAACTAAAAATCACCATTTACACACTGATTCCTCCCACCTGCCTGTTTTTCACTATTTTTTTTGTTCAGACACACATGAGCGTGTTAGGTTTAGTAGAAATTGAAAATCCAAAATGATGAGATGCTCTTGCTCTGCGCTGTGTGGGCAAGGATGAATCACTGCCCAAAAAGCTGTCCAGCAGATTAAGTTGCTCTTGAAAAATCCTTCCATACTCTGACTCACTACTTCTTTCCAAAAAAGCCTGTGACAGACAAAACATTTATTTTCAAGCAAACAATTATGAAAAATAAAATAAAATAAAATGACTGATGACCATGCTTTTTAATGCCTATTGATTAATTCATCCTGCTGGATTAATTAGCTCTGCTATTTCGTATTTGAAAATAAATTGCTTTTTAAATATATTCTTGTTATTTTCAAACTTGTAAAAATACTGATCCACCAGCAACATTTGAGGAAGAGTATTTATGACCAGGAAAAAACACAGCAAAGAATGCTGTGAGGATGATGGCCATAGCAGACAGCCTGGCCGTAGATGCCTTGGAGCAGGACAGGAAGGGGGGCCACCATGGACGTAGATGTACCGGAGTCAGCAGAGGCTCAAATAGGATAGGAGAAAGAAAGAGTTCATATCTGACTGTATGACTAAGTGACAATATTTATATGGGTAGTCTAAGCTATTGTTGTTCAACTTGTGTCCTAAACCAGCCTACATGTTTCCACCCAGCATGCCAGTTTCTCTCCCAGGAATGTGGGAACATGGCTTGGAAAAGGATGTCAGTGTAAGTTGAAGATATATCACGTGTAATTTGGGAAGACTAGAACAGTCACATTGCTATTTGTCACATGTTTGCAGATCCCTTGGAAAGGTTGAAGCTTACACTTAAATATTTGGATGTTGATGACCTAGATGATTAAACTTAGAAAAACATTAGAATTAATTAGATACTGTGTATATCCCCTCAGACTGCTATGCTGTCTCCTGCTGGGTGTTACAGTTTGGGAGTTAATCGATTACTGCACCTGAGTGTATTCAAAGAGGTATTTGCACTGAAGAGACCTCTGAATTAGAACAATTTACACAAATGTGCAATATTACATAATGATAATGGACTAGATTGGAGTCCTAACTGCTCAGTTTTTCATATGAGTTATGCAGTTGGTGACTGATTTCATGGAGCAGCTCACATGAGTAATAGCTCAGCACTGTGAGTAAGGGATCTGCAATCTGTCTTTCTATTATTGTTTGTCTAATTATAACCTTTGTTAACTTGAAGTGCAGATTGGCAATAGAACATGAACACACTCACCTGGAAGCTGCATAGGTACCACTCAAAGCAGTGAGATACGATTTCTGTCCAGGAAAGTTTACAACCTAGAAAGCAGTTGTGTGGTAACAAGAAGGGATTAAAAAAAAAAAAAAAAAAAAAAAATGAGACTGTAGGTTTAATCAAAATAAAACAGATATATAGGTAGGGTTAGGAAGAAGGCATGGAGAGCATCTTTCTGGATCTTACAATTGATGGCTATATAACTTATAGAAGTAACTTATAATATACTTATTGGGTGCATCGTATCTTACAATTACTAACCTTTGACAAAAATGGCACAAGTGGCATTGGCCTGATCAACATTTTTTTTTTTTTTCCTGTAAATTGTCCAAAAAATCTATAATTTATAGCACTTGACCCTTCATGGATGAAGAGAAATAAATTTGGTTCAAGCAAATTTTACAAAAATTTACTAAGATAGCTCCAGAACTTTCTACATGGGTAAATACATTCACGTAAGTGTTTATTTTTGTTTTGATTTTTTTTGCATTTGTTGTTAGCACAGAAATAGGTGGCAATTTTCAAGAAACTGTGCTAATTATTCTCTGTAGTAAGAACATTTTTTCATTTGCCTCAAGCTTTACTGGCATTCAGTTTTTTGGACTGGTAATTCTAAATGATATTTCAATGATTTTGGATAGTTTAAATCGCTCAGAAAAACGTCAGCTAAAGCTAATTGTAAGGCTAAGAAAAATAAAAAGTTTGGCCCCTTTGGAGAAAAAAAAAAAGTTACTTCTTTTCTGCAAACTACCTGAAATTTGGTATGGTGTTTGTTTTACCCTTTTTATTCTGAAATTCTATCCAAATTGGGTTTGCTTATAGGATTTTGAAAAGCTGCGATTCAGATGTAAACTGTAGATGATTTGAATTTGAGTTTATATCCTGGTGACAGTTTACAGAGCAAAGATCAGGACTGAGAGGAGAGGAGTGTGAAATGAGGACCCTGACATAACTGAGACACAAGGCTGGAAAAAAAACCAAACAGTTTGGAGAGGAGAGAATAGCAAAAGCAGGGAAAATTGAGGCTTTTAAGAGAGCATGCTTCAATCAAGTGCATGGAAATGAACTGGGAATCATCATTTCTCTGCTGCCACAAATATCTGTGAAAAAAGCTAGTAAAGTGTTCATTCCTCTCTAGCACTGATTCAGACTGAGAATGACAACCTAAGATTGCTATTATTCCATTAGCTAACATGACTGCAATCTCCTTAGCAGAGCCAAAGGTTCAAACCCTCCTGTTGGATCATGCCTGTGCCAGTACAATCCTAGACAGTGGACTCTAGGGCTCTAGCTTTTAAAAGCCAGGGAGTGACACTGAAAAGACGAACTTGGAGTGACTTTGCTGAAGACAGAAAATGTACATATGCTCTTCTTGGAAACTCCAGCCTGAAAGTTTCTTGATCATCTTCGTTTCAGCACCTTCTCTGCCTACACAAAACTCCAGAGGCAGTAGTGTAGGCTGGATTCAGCTAGCAGAACGGACAGTGCTCAGTTCAGGAGCAACTGCTCTATATTTTATTTATTTCATTGCTGTTTGGTGCAGGAACAGAGTTTTTCTGAGGGCAAGGTGCCTCTGCCCACTGACTCCCTCATCCCTGCCCCAGGACAGGCAGAGCAGCTGGGTGGGGGGCTGTGTTTGCCCTGTTCAGCGAGCAGCTTGTATTCATTTACTGCATGGTGTACAAACTCTTTGGCAACACAATTGCTTCCTCATGGATTTTTTTTTTTTCCAAATCATGCCCATTGTCGTAGTATATGAGCACATCACAAGCCTTAATTATTTATTTTTACTGACTGTGGAATCAAGAATAGTTGTTTATTTGTGAATGACCACAACACAGATTTCCAGAAGATGAACCCGTTGATATGCTGAAAGCACTGTTCCCATTGATTCCACAAGCAGTGAGCACTAGCCAGCTTTCCTATAAATATATGTGTTAAATATCTGTAAACAGAGACGTACAGCTAGTGCCCACTTTTGAGACTCTCACTGTAAATGACATATATTCCAACACATGATGTAGTAGAGGCAGATACTCCAAGGCAGTATTCAAATCCCTTAATCTTAAAATGACCCTTAATCTGGCTGGAATCCCCTGTCTCATGCATCACATAAGTTCGCATATCTGCCACATGGGAGGGAGGATCCTACAGACACAATACTTTTATATTAGGTTGGTAGAACTACATTATAGTCATATTGTTATAAGTCATTGCTCTGGAAAAAAGTAGAGTAAGCATGAAGTTTAAGACTGCATCATAATTCCTCAGGGTCACATAGGTGTTCTTAAATTTTATGTACTTTTTTCTGTAACAGCAGTGGTATTAATGTACTTTGTACTACACAGAGACAGAGATTCTGCAGACACCTGTGTAACACAGGTAAAATCTTGACAGGTGGATTCAAAAACAAGCACCCCATTTAATTCAAGCAGGTCAAGATGTCTGTCTTTATATTCTGTCAACTACCTCTTTTTTGTAGAAAGGTTATAAATTGCTATTTTTATATGTTAGTTATAAATCAGTATTTTATATTTTTATTTAGATATTGACTTCCTTAATGAGTCTGAAACTTGGAATACCTATTAGTCACTCAAATACTTGTCTAAGCAAGCACAAGACATAGTCCAAAGCACAGTACTGAAGGTCCAAAACACATTATTGAAGTCCTGGGCCTGGAAAAACTCAATCATGTATTTAACTGAAAAGTTCTGTGGATGTAAATACAGAATGTGAGATTAATCAGGTACACGCATGCTTGCAAGATCTAAATATGTTTAAATAGCAAATCACAAGTTTTGAACAGTTTTCAAATATGATGATAAAATTTGATAAATCTTTTTGTAGTGAGATGCTGAAAATGCGTTATAGCAGCCTTTACCACATCATTAATATCCTTTTGAATATGTCAAAACCAAAACCAAAAATCTCACTGAAAGGGGAAATCCCAATGTGTTGTATCTGGCAACTTAAGATGGAATTTCTATAATATACATAATAAATTACGTGGTTTAGGGATTGCCTTAATGAAGCATATTATTCTGCTTTAACGCTAATTAGTAATACTGTATTTGTTTCTGGTTCAAATACTGGAGCAGTGCAATTGCTTCTAAGTTTAGTACAATTTCCTTGGCAGTGGCTTAGGGTAAAACAGCGCATTACATAAAATTGCTGATCACATGATTTCTATATTAATGTTTGATTCTCCTAAAAATTAAGCTAATGGGAAGATGCTGGAAAATACACCATAAATTAAAATTGCAAAATGCTACAGCTTATTTAATCTTCCATGCTGAAAGGCAGACTGAGAATCTAAATATTTCCACTGAAGCTTGGAGAAAATCTTTAACCTTGATAAATTATTCAAGAAATTTCTTTAACCCTTTGACATAAATGGGGCAGCTATCATGCTTAAAGTTACATTGGAAAGACTTGCAGAATATGGAAGTATTTTTACACACTTTCTGCAAGTTATATTTGAATAGGCTTTTCTATATTTAGGGAATATCTAGATTTCTTTGACACACTGCCCCAGAACTGTGAAAGATTTACTGCTTAGAATGGTTGACTGGACATAGTTATCTTCATGTACGGTCTTGTGCAGGCATTTTAGAGAATGCCAGAGTTGGAGTGTAGCTATTCAAGTGGCTGAGAAACATGGTTCCTGATTACAGTACACATATTTTCAAACTTAAATAGATTAGCAGTTACATTTTGAATAATTTATTGGAAGACAGATTTTCTCTGCACAAACAAGGTGTTGGAAAACACATATCACTGCTTCACTATTCAGCCACATTATTCAGTTCTCCAAAAGAGGTTAAAAAGCTATTCCTGTGCTAGGCAGTATGGCTGTTGTCATCAACTTTTGCAGTCAGACAGCCTAGATACTGATATGCACAGTCAATTCCTTTGAATTCCCATGTGGGACTTTTTAGTACCACACAGTTTGGGCAGAGATTGGTTGATTTTTCTGTCTAAGTCTCCTGTGCTCCACAGAGTTTTCCACTAAGCAATCCACAATTTAGTGTTTTTCTTCCAGATGAAAGATTGTGTCTAAAGAATTTGTGAAATATACTGACTTCATATCAAAATACAATTGCATTTCTTCTCTCACCCAGCAAAAATAAATTACAGAACTGATATTCCAGGGAGTCTACTTTTTGTGTAAATAAAAGCTTCAGTCCTAAAGTCTTAGAGTCTCACTGAAATTCAGAGCTGGATATGCATCTGGGGTAAAAACTGCTCTGCATTCATTTTCAGTACATGGAGATCAGGCACACAGCATTTTTTTAGACTTAATTAATCATCTGGCTGTGGAGTTTTAATCTGTATTTCAAGATGATACAAACCCAAAAAGCTCATGGTAAAAATGTAAATGTAGCAGCAGACCCTTAAGCACTGCATAATCGTGAATCAGGCTAACTTGCACAGAATCTATAATTCATATTGTAGGTGATCATCATTTATTATGTATTTTCATTTTTTTAAAGAGACTTACTGTATACTTCAGGGTTTGCAGCACTTACATGTTATAAACATCATTTATGAAGGCTTTCTAATTATTTCCAGAGGTGTCAGACCAAAAAAGATGATAGCAGAACTCCTTAAAGAGAACTCATGTGGTTGTTGTTTACCCGTTCCCCAATTGCAAGCATGAACATCACACATTTAAAGTTGAGATGCGTATGTCTCTGCATTCTCCGTGTGCAGTTTTCACAGCTGATAAAATCAACTTATCATTCACAATTGTGTAAGCTGAGAGTAATTTCAGTCAGGGCCCTGTAATGGCACTTTTGTGAAATTATTCTTTGTACAGTCAAGCAAATTGCTCTTACTTTTCTATTCAAGCAAAATATTTTCCAGCTTGTACAAAAAACCTTACACACAAAGTTAGTGTTAGATGAGCAAAAGAAGTTAAAGAAACAACGTTCAGGGTAAGGTCTGGACTTCTGTTTCCATAGAAAGCCCAACCAAACCATGACGTCTGAATATTCCATCTGCTTTGGAGGGTATTCCAAATCTGTGTTGACATACTCCGTCTCTAGCCTGATTCAAGTGATTTCAGGACCATCACGTTAGACTAAAGCTAATGTCAGCTATCTGTATTAGAAGTCTGTACATTGACTTTACATTTGTTTGTGGGTACCTGCAGCACAAGGACTTAGCTCTGTACTTAGTCTAACTGCATAGCCATAATCCTCCTGAAGAAATTGCAGATTTTCACTACTGCAAGCACTTACCACAGCCCCATTGACATAAATTTTAAGGTAAAAGTTTGCAGTGTGGCCCATTCTGTTTAAAGAGTCTACATTGAAACAACATCTATGATTGATTTGAGCTTGAATCTGGGGAAAAAGACCTTTAAAAACAGCAAAGTTCCCAGCGTGTGGAAATCATAATGCTAATAGGCCTAACTGGAACAAAGGATATATCTCAAGAGCAATCTGGAAATAGATGTTCTATGTGTCCATAGTAATTAAGGCAGTAATGACACATCTGTTCAAAATAAGTTCAAAATGCTTTACCCACTCTAGGAAGAATTGATCACTGCTAGGTATTCGCAGATGTGCCAGGTCGAAAATAATTATAAGGGCCTGATCCAAAGCTCATATTTCTCTATGGATCTGACCCCTAATTATTTTCTGTATTTTTGTTTCTTCTGTATTTATTACGTAGGTACAGTTATACTTAAGGCTTAGCTAAATACTGGTGTGTAATGACAGCCAATGGTCTTGAGACTGACAGGGAGTCTGTGAGTAGGGAGGACGAGGAAAGAAAGAAGATGTTAGGATCCTCTGTTAACTAGTGGCACTGGGGAAGCAGGTCTGCTGGGATGCTTGAGAGAAGGTGGAAAGGGTCACCTTACACCCACTCCTTCAAAGAGAGATCTCTGGGCACTGAAGGAGGCCAACACAGGCAGATGGATGGCAGGTGCAGAGTGGCTCCTTTCCATATTTATATGTAATTCTCCTTTTAAGGAAAGTGTCCAAATCTGTTGTACAAATATTATGCATATCTTTTGTGTAGTTTTGATTAGAATAATATGCCCAGGGGAATTCGATCTCCCAGGCAAAAGATCTACCTACTATCTAAGCATAATTCTAGCCAAATTTTAGCACTACTTCAAATCATCATTTTTTTCGTATTCCCTGACTTCTTACTCATTCTAGACTTCTCAGTGTGGAGAGAAGAAGAAAGTAATGTAAAACATATACATATGTGTATCTATTTATATGTACATAGATATATATTTCAGACCACAAACTATGGAAGTAAAATTCATTTTAAGAGAAAAAACTGATGATACTGCTTAAGGACTGGAAAATCATAATGAAAAAGAATTAGTTGATAGTTTAAAAGAGAAGCTCTTTCCTATGGATTATTTCAATTGTAGCAAACTCACACTTTATGAGACAAATTTCAGGAAGGCTGGGAATTGCCAATGAGCCGCAGGTGGCAGGATTCAACCGACAGCTGTAACGGAGCCTTAGCAATTCACCTTGGAAAAATTATCTTAAGCAGTCTCTCAGAAGCCTCCTCCTCTTCCTGATATACTCGATTGCTCACAGGGAGAGGAATAGCTTTGTGCAGTGCCTCTCGCAATTATCAGTCACTTCTAATGGTAAGATACAGTTTTCAGTTTCTTATGGCTTTGTTAGATGTTACCCATTTATACTAAATTTTTTGCATGTAAATAGAATGCAGAGAAATGGAGATGGAGGTTAATGAGAAGAGCTGACCATGGCAAAGGAGCATAGCTGCCTCCTAAGGTACTCCAGACCTTAAGGTATACAGGCAGAAAGAGGCCAAATCAGCTGCTGGTGTAATGCTAGAGCTGCTGAGGAAGAAAGGTGAGCCCAAGAATGGAGTTAAAGAAAAGAGATCAGCAATGGGGTTGGGCTGTCCCCAAGCTTGGTGAAGCCTGCAGCTCTGCCCATTTTTAGGCCCTCATCACAAATCCTTGCAAGGGAATCCAAGGCTTACGCGGTCTGTCCTGAAGGAAAATATCTTCTATTAGCAAAGCATGGTCCTCATCATTACCTAGCAGAGCAGGACAACAGCTGTCAGTTGTTATTGTTGGTCAAATACACGTGGTGAATTGCAGAAATACTTTAAACTCTTGTCAAGTGTAACATACTTCCTTATTGTCAAGGACCATTATAACGGCCTCAATACAGAGGCTTTTACTAAGGACTAAACCCTAAAAGCCAGGCTGCACTGACCAACACTGCAGGGAGTTCTTCACTGCGTGGTAGGGAATTTTCAGCTTGTTGCTGAGTACAAGAAGTAAGGACACTGTCCAACCCTGGGAAGATCACCCTGGCTGCCACTCAAAGAAAGGTGTCCAGCTGCTAAATGAAGATTTTCTTAATCCCAAAGAAGTGGTGCCCAAAAGCTTGCAGGTATTGACTTGTGAGTCGAGAGCCGATGAAGGGCCAACTGGAGTCACGACACTAGCATAGTGATAAGGTCTGCCCTGGCAGGAGGTACCATTGCCACCAGGAAGCAATCCTAGTCTTACTTTCAGCATACTTCTGACTACTCCCTGTCCCTGCCCTAGCTTTACAAGTATACTGGGCATTCCTATGCTATGGTCTTGTCATATTTTCTCTGCCTGGTAGGTTATGAAGCTTCTTTCCTTTTCTTTTCTGTCAATAGATGACATAGTGCATGACCACAGGAGTCAGTGGGATCCCTTACTGGGCCTAGGATTTTCTGGAGCATCAGGAGTGCTGTTCTTTTCAAATAGGAATTGGTATCTTTAGCCAGATTGGGATCTCCTTGAGTTTTTGTTTGGCACGACTCACCAGTATGAGCATACTCTGGCTGTAAGCAATCTTCACAAAGACGTGATGATTCTGGATGGCCTTTCTGAAACTGGGTTTTCTTGTCTAGCCTGCCCATATGGAGAGAAGCAGCTAGACTTCCACCCCATTCCAATTTTGCTCAAAGCTGTAGTCTGCCAGCAGATTAGTCTGAGTGCTTTGGCTCTGTATTTTAAGTAAAGTAGAGTTTACACATAAAATAAAAGTGTCTGGGATGTGGGGTCATGGACAAGCGTGTGGTAAGGAAGTAATGCTTTGTAGGAAAAGTGTTGGCTAACACCAGGACTTTGACATGCTGGGGATGCCCCCTCCCGCATTTGGATGTGCAGATTGTCTGTGTTGTAAGGCCTCTGGGGGCTTCCTGTGGTGTTTGGGGAGGGGAAAACTCACAAATTGGAATGTGCTTTAAGGAGCACCCACAGAACCTGTTGTGTGCGGCCAGGAAAGGTGACTCCAAGGCTGCCAGGAGAGTTGTAGTAATGTGACTGTGGAAGTCTCCCTAAAAGGGAGGAGTTCATAACAGTGAGCAGTGCTTAAATACCTGCAAGGAGAGAAATAACTCTGTCAAGAACAGTTTGAATTGTGTGACCTTGGGGTTTATTTATGGCACATTTTGTACAACGAAAGTTGTACAAAGTCAAAGCTCGTTAATTAAATAATGCCCCTCCTATTCTCTGAATGAGACAGATGATTGCAAAGTAATTTTTCCTGTAAGATACCTGAGTAAGGCTATGTCATAAACCATGTGTTTAAACATCCAAAAATGGATTTTTCAGGTGATCTTCAAGAGATTTTAGCCAGCTTTTAGGTTTTGAGTGTCTGACTTAAGTTGCTAAATGTTTACATGGTACTGACATTAGTGCAATGTATTTACATGTTTAGCCTTTCGAGTTGAGCTGAGAGTTTGATCATCCTCACCGTAAAACACATCTTTCTTGGGAACAATTGTCCAAAATAGCCTTTTTCAATAATCGCTTTTAAGAGTTTTATCAGGAATTGCTCAGTGCCTTGCTGCAGAGTGACTTACACTCTCAGAATCTGACCAGAATATTAATTTGGTCTTGAATATCAAAGCACAGAAAAGGACAATACATACAGATTACTTAGTGTTCTTGTTTTATTCCCATAGCTGTAGAAATCTTGGGGTTTTTTTGTGTGCCAGTTATAAGAACAGACTCTTGGCTCCTCCATCTGGTTACTAACTACACATAGTGAAGTGGCTTACTAAGGGCTGATCATAAGGCAAAATGTACTGTTGTGCTGTTTGTTATGCTTTGGATTTTTTTTATCATTTTTTCCACCCTCTGATTGTCTTTATACTTGAGACAGTGCTGTGGTATTCTAATACATTTTCTACAACTTTCATAAGAAATAAACTGTGAAACAATGTAATTATCTGACTATATATGACTATATATATTCTCTTACCATTCTGACCTATCATTCAGGAAATACTTGGGTTTTATTCAAAACCATATCAATGAGAGATGCACTAATTTTTTGTGGACTTAGTAATGAAAGCAGTGGGAGAAGCTGACACTGTTTATTATCTTGTGAAGATATTCAAAACCATCTTATATAATCATGAAACTACCCTCCCAAGAGCTCTCTTGAGACATTAATATGGATGTTATGGTGCCTCAGGATAATAATATGCATTTTCAGTAACCATCTTTGGAAGACTTCGTGTTAACAAGAAACACAAAATTTTTTTTTTACTTCATGTTTAAATAATGTGGGAGGTATGAATACAGACTGGTATAAATATAGAATGCTTATATTTAGGCCATTATTATCCAACTGAAAGCCCACGTGATTCTGGACCCCCATAAGAAGTCAAGCCTGTAGTGTCACACCCTCTTCTGCAGGCTGTTCTCCAATCCACTGTCCTACTTTGTCTTTCTGTGTGATTTTTGTGGGTTTATCAAATCTCTTGGGTCTTATTACTCAACATGCAGGTGCAAACACGCAGTAAACATTCCAGCTGCATATATTTAATCGTAACTTACTGTGCTAGACAACTGCTTTGCCAGAAAAAAAGAAAATCAAAAATATCCTGGAAAAAAATAAAGCAATGGTTTATGAAATGTTCCAAAATTTGTGGAAACAATTTAGTAAGACCTTGAAGGACAGGCTATCAATATTGTGTGCTTAGCCATTTTATTGTATGTGTGATGTTGATTTAATAAGCTTAATAATTAAATAATTAAAAATTAATAATTAAAATTTGCACATTCAGAGGTAGTGGTATAATCTGATGCCTGCAAAACTTGCTATTGCTATAGTAAAAATGATAATTACAGTTAAGTAGTCTGGAATGACAACTTTGCTGTTCTAGAAGTAAAATTAGTGAAAAATGTTTCTATGCCAAAGGTCCTACTGTAATGTAGTCATAATGGTCGTCCACTGCTACGCAAGTGCTAAAGTAGGACATGTTGATCTGGGGTAGAGGCTTTATTATAAAGACACTGTCGTCTGAGACATTATAACAGCTAGCTGACTCCATGGACCCCTAAGTTTGTTGTTACTGTGCAGTTGGTTTCATCCTCTAAGAACTGCAAAATGACAAGGATGAGCGAAATCGCTCCTCCTGATCCAAGTGGAAATACCCCTGCTACCTGGGTTGAAAAGCCAGCGTCAGTTAGCTTTAATGAGGATGAGAGCTCTGACGACATGGCACAGTGAAAGCCAGTTGGTAGGGGGGAGTGATACATGCAGCCAACACTAGCAGAGAACTTTGTTCCTTTTTATGGAGCCTGGGCTGGGTACTGAACTCATTTCTCACAGAACTGGAGATTAATGTGGGTTTAAACAGAAGGCATGGTAGAAAGTGTTGTGGGAGAACACATGCTGTGAGTTACTGACCTGACCTGACACCTTCTGACTTTAAACATATCCTAATAAATGCTGTTATTTAGTTTTATCAGTAAGAATTTAAACCTTTAGTTTTAAAAATAATGAAATAAATGGTAGGTGGTACCTCTCATGTTTTAGGATCACATACTTATTAATAACTTGTGAACTATTAGCTGGCAGGCTGTTGTTTTGTAGAGTAAGTCCTAGTGAGTTTAATTATGCTCTTTGAATGATTTTGTTCTCAAATTTGACTTACTGGGCACATATAGCTTGAACCCAGATAGTTCAATTTTCACAGTGTTTATTAGGGAAGTGGGATGAGGTACAAACCAGGCCATTAAACCAAGGAAGCTCATCATGAATGTAGTTCATTAAAGAGTCATTGGACTGGAAATAAAGAAAACAAAAAGAAAAAGAAAACAAAGCTTTTCCACATATGTTTTCCATTTTTTGTACTTTTTTTTTTTTTTTTTTTTTTTTTTTAAGGAGAGAACATGACAGAAAGGGCTTGAGCCCAAATGTTGTACCTGCTATCTCCAGGGAAAAAGTTTTCTTAGATATTGCAGTTGGTTACTCTCTTTTCAGTGGGCTAGATTGGTGTGTGAGGGTGGGATACTCCATAGCATTGGACATACTGGGAACCTGACAGGGACCAGGATGCCTGATGGGGTTTTCAGACCCAGAAGCCATGTGTCGGACCCAGTTCATGCTCTTTTCTAACAAGCACAGTGACTGTCTTTTCTTAAACACCTCCAGGGATGGTGACTCCACCACCTCCCTGGGCAGCCCATCCCAATGCCTAACAACCCTTTCTGTGAAGAAATGTCTCCTCATTTCAAGCCTGAACTTCCCCTGGTGCAGTTTCAGACTATGCCCTCTTGTCCTGAGTCTGTGCTTTCAGCCAAAATTTTGTATTTTGGGACTCTGTTTCCACCTAGAAGAGTTGATTTCAATTGGGTTTTCATTGTTTTCTAATATATATTCATGTTGATTTACAGAAGTCATATAAAAAATCTGCACCTTGGATGCATGGTGTTTAAAACAGAATTTTTTTTTTAGAAAGATAAGAGCAATTTATCTCAAAAGTATCATGTAGGTGTCTGGTCAGAGATACTATCCAAGTGCTTGGTTTTGGGATCTGTCTGACATTTTATTCAGCTTGTGTCTTTTTTTTCATTCTTCATGCCTTTACTGTTTCTGGAATACACTCACAGCTCTACCTCTCGGTGACTGGCACCAGCATTTGAGTTCACTGGCCACATCTGTGTTGTCTGGTGTTCCTCTTGTTTCACCTTGCTGTATATATAGAATATAGGATTTTTTTTTGTCACCGATTGCAACATCAAACATCCAAATCATAGAAATAATTTTGGGAAAATGACATATATGAAGAAATAATGTCAAGACACCATAAATTCTGTTATGTTTATACCTAAATAACAGGAAAGATGTGACACATGAAAGAAATACAAAATCCCTACCTCTTCTCCAGCTTCAATTCCCCATCCTTTCCAGCCCTAAAGTTCTTTGGGATTTCTTTAGTGCCTAGCCTGGGAATATATCATCTTCCTGAGCAACTCTTCCTCCTTTTCTCTGCTCATCTTGCTTTTTTTGGTTCCTTTGAGAGTGGGATTCAGATAAATCCTGGTTTTTTATAGCTTGTCCCTCCTGTAGGTGATGTTTTTCCAATTGATTTTAAAACTCAGTTGGGAGACTTGATACTTAACAATCATCCTACCCAAGTTGGTATTTGTTAGCACTTTGTCCAACTGACTGGACGATTTTAATGCATCTTTTCATCTTAAGACTACAGAAATAAGATATAGGCATAAATCATTTTATACTTAGAATAGAAAACAAAGGGAACTATTTAAAGAAATCTGAATACATAAAGATGATATACTGACCCATCGTACTTTACACTGACATATGAATTTGATCACTGAATATAGTGAAATTGCACTTAAGGTAACTTAGACTTTGGTTTCTAACATTTTCCCATGTTTTTCTTTTCTATGATTGAAATATTAAACTACTCGATTGATCTTTAACAGTTTACAGCTACAATTTAAAGTTCAAAGTCTTAACATAGGTTTTATCTGTAATATTAATAAGTGAGCTGTGTTCGGAGATTTTTGAATTGTAATCTGGAAACTATTTTTTGGCTTCTTTGTGGAGAAATAATTATTTAGAAATTATATATCTCTGATGTTTCTATGGAAACACTTTCACCTTATGCTAATGAAATACAGATTATGGGAAAAAAATGTCTTTTCTTTTAGCACAGAAGAGTATTAAAAGAATATTTTTTTGCAGATTGGAAAAGTTTAATGCAGATACTGAGTCAACTCCAGTCTCGCAGCACAACTGTCAGTACAGATTCAGAAATGGGTCAGGTTGATTCTGTTAAATGTTTAATTGCAGAAGCTGGAAGGGTTACCATGCGGGTAAACCAAACATGGTGTTTACTGGCAATGATGTGTCAAAGTCCTTTATTTTAATCTGAGTCTAGGCATCTGGGCTTAGCGAGCACTCTGTCTATGCGTATTTCTGGCTCTAAATAATGTTTTTTGCCCTATCTGACACAATGTAGTTAGTATTTACCCACTGTGATAATTTTATTCTTCCCAACAGGAAGAAGTGGAGAGTAGGAGGTAAAGGCTGGTAGCACTACTATTGTAATTAAGAGATGTTGGTTTTATTTCCAATTCTACTACAGGGGTAAAGCTTTGATCCATTTTCTTGCAATGGAATGGCAAATTTTCTTCTGACTTCTGTAACAATTGCACCAGCTCTTCCAGGATCTGTGTGTCCTCTTTGGGCTAGACCCACTGAAGTGTGTGGGGTGGCTCTGAAATGAGGTGCCTGGCTGGCAGTCAGCCCGGGGACAGAATAAGCAGTATCCAAATGGTCTTTATTCACTGCAGTGAACAAAGCCCATGCTGTTTTCACTTATGCTCCCAAGCAGAAGCTGCTGCTTGGGCAGTGTGCCATGGGTCTGATCTGGGGGGGCTCTGCACCCAGTGAGGGTAGGTGTGATCCATCACTGCTGGGCACGGGCTGCCCCAGGCAGTCGTGGCGTTGCAAATGTTTGCAACCCAGTGGTCCCAAGTGTCCTAAGAGACCATCTTGGACAAATTTTCCAAAACGATCTCGGTCCTGATAACAGGCAGGGTGTTGTTGATGGTGTTTTTGGGGATTTGTGGGTGATTTTTGTTTCTATTTTCTTTTTTTGTTAGGGAGTTCTTCTGTGGGAAGCACAGGAAGAAAGCCAAAGTTTGGTTTAAAAAGTGTTTTTATTTTGGCAAGTTCTTCCTCTCATCACAATAAAAACCCCAAATTGTTCAAAAAATATCAGAGAATGTTATTTTCTTAATCCATTTTTGTAAGGCATGTTCTCTCTGACAGGTTCTTTCAGACCTCTTGGTCAGCAGTTTCACTTGAGTTGCATTACTTCCACAAGAAGAAATCATATATAATCCACCATGCTCTGTTACCTTAATTTTTCATTATGAAAAGTCATTCCAAATTCTCTTGACATTGCAGGAGATGCCTGTTGCTGGATAAAGGCCATGCATTGATATTGTAAAAAGCATCAATAGGATCTTATGTGCATTTTCAGTAATATTAAGGGCTAATCAGAATAGAGATGATT
The DNA here is from genome assembly GCF_000690535.1 of Cariama cristata. Lineage (NCBI taxonomy): Eukaryota > Metazoa > Chordata > Aves > Cariamiformes > Cariamidae > Cariama > Cariama cristata. The sequence goes on along the minus strand of NW_009596138.1, from coordinate 26,046 downwards.
TTTTCAAGTTATGGACATAACATATACACTCAAGCCTTTATGAACATTGGTTTTAAAATGAAATATCTAAGTGCTTCTTTGCATGTGGCATTACCTCATTCAGTGTGTGCAAACATATCAATGGATATGCAGGGATGTGCCCTTCTCTTTACCTCTTACAACATTTAATAAGGACTAAATAAACCATTCCAGCAGGAAATTAATTATTTCAAACTATATAACAGATCAAACATTTTCTTGCATATTATATTTCTGCAGGCACAGTATTTCACAATATTCCCTAGCAAGAGAAAAATATACAGGTACAGTAAGCTCTAATATTTAACTACCTATGCAAGAACGCATACAGTGCTGAATACTGTTTGTGTAGTTGTAAATACTGCATATTCTTGGAAAATACATATATCTTCATGCACTAATGACCTATAAAATTAGTTTGTGAGAGTTACATTCTCATACTATTTGTCCTTAAATAACTTTGAAATCACTCAACACTTAACACACCTTTTTTCTTTAAAAGCAAGATGGGCAACAGAAATATCTACCTCATTCACACTAAGAATTGGCTGACTCATTGGGGAGTTTGGAGCTTTGATGAACCATGAACTGGAAGAGCAACCATGAGATGATGTGCTGGTTTTGGCTAGTGTAGAGTTAATTTTCTTCATAGTAGCTAGCATGGGGCTATGTTTTGAATTTGTGCTGAAAGCAGTGTTGATAACACAGGGATGTTTTAATTTCTGCTGATCAATGCTTACACAGAGTCAAGGGCTTTTTTGCTTCTCACCCCACCCCACCAGCGAGTGGGCTGGGGGTGCACAAGGAGTTGGGAAGGGACAGAGCCGGGACAGCTGACCCCAACTGACCAAAGGAGTATCCCAGACCATATGATGTCATGCTCAGCATATAAAGCTGGTGGAAGAAGAAGGAAGGGGGGGATGTTCGGAGTCATGCTATTTGTCTTCCCAAGTAACCATTATGTGTGATGGAGCCCTGCTTTCCTGGAGGTGGCTGAACACCTGCCTGCCGACAGGAGGTAGAGAATGAGTTCCTTGTTTTGCTTTGCTTGTATGGGCGGCTTTTACTTTACCTATTAAACTGTCTTTGATTCAACCCAGGAATTTTCTCACTTTTAGTCTTCCGATTCTCTCTCCCATCCCACCAGGGGTTGGGGGCAGTAAGTGAGTGGCTGTGTGGGGCCTTAGTTGCCGGCACGGGTTAAACCATGACAGATGGTCATATGTGAAACTTAAGAATATGTTGCTGCCAGATGTCCCACACAAGTTTTAAAGTTTTACTGACAACATACAATAACTATTAATGTTAAAAACATCAAGGTAGTAGTTGAAAAGATCCATCAATAGTGGGAGGGAATAAATGTTAGAGCTACTACATAAAGAATTTCATATGGAGAAAATATTGCTTCCTGAGTGGTTGTTATTTGGAAACAGCTGTAAGTAGAGTAAGAACTTACTCAGACTTTATTAGCCTAGATTTTGTTCATGTGACTGATGTTAACAGACTCGAGCCCTGTGCAGTCACATAGGTGAGAGGCAAATATAATCTGTAGCTCATTTAAGTATTGCTGAATTACACTGTTATTTTTGCTTAGAAAATGGAGAAGGAAATTCGCCCTGGAAATGTGAAACAAAGAGTGAAATCAGTAGCCTCAGAAAGTTGCGTTTGCTGATAATTGTATTCAGCCCGAAATTTTCTGCCAATTCAGCCTCCTGCTGCCAGCCACAGCCAGCTGTGTTTAGGAGTACTTCAGCTGACAAAAGTTAGAAAGGAGGTGAAGGGGTTTTTGTGTGTTAGGAATACAAAGCCTGGAGAAAATATCAAAGTGGTTACAGACTTAGAAATAAATTTAAAAAAAAAAAAATTCACAAAGCATTTGTTTATGATGTCTGAATTTTTTCCAGGTTCAGAGTAGTAGCAGCAGCTGTTGTCTTTCTTGATCTTCTCTGTCTATGTGCTGATTTCTGTTGCAGAGTATGTAGGTTGAAAGTTTCAATCACTGGAAAATGGGGTTCAATGGTTGCTTGAGATCTTGTATAAAGCAGCTACTGAAAGCAAAGCTCCTGGTACTGTATGTTTTTGTTGACGTTTCTCAGCCACCAGTGAGGCTCTTCGGTCCCGTTCCAGGCTGGAATAGAGCTGCGCTGAACTGTTGCTCATCCAAGGACAGGCTGCTGTCCCTGAAGTGCCTTTTGTTGAGGACAGAATATGACTCTAAATAGATGGATTTTATATATATATATGCACACACACACATTTAATAGCACATTACAGTGTGTGATTGGTGACACACCAGACCCCCAGACAACTTGATAGGTCACAAGGTTGAAACTAGCTTGTGTGTGGAGCAAAATCCTTTTTCCTTTGTGGAAAATGGGAAGCATTCATCTTCTCAACTACAATTTTTTTTCTCTCCTTCTCTTGTAGCATAACATGAAATGTTTATTCTTAATCCTTCAGAATTAAAAACTTGCATAGGTCAGTCTGACTTGACCTCATCTCACAGAGAAGGGAGGGCAGAGCTCCCTACAGGCTGAACTTTGGTCTGTTTGTGATAAAACTCTGCCATTTCACGGGCACTTAACATGTCTCCACTGCACAGTAGTCCCTTATGAAGCCCTATGACTGAGGAATGCAACGAGAAAACAAAAGTGGAAGAGTGCTTCAGCAGCTTGTCCAAGACCACAGAGGTTATTTGTGTCAGAACCAGGTTCAGCCGCTCTCCCAGCTTTCAGTCTGAGCTCTGTTCAGATTTCCTCCCTGTACCCACTTTGATCTATAAACTGAAGTTTCAGTTTCTCATTTCTGCTGCTGTTAAGTACCACCATTCTTGTCTCTACTCTCATGAGTGTGTTCATCTGAACAGAACAATGTCCTGATGGGAATTTGCTCCAAACACTGGGCTAATTTGTTCATACGTCAAGGGATGGGGGCTAGAGTTGGCAAGGAGTACTCAGTTTCAACCATTCACATGGCTGCAAGTTGAGGTGTAGCAAGGCTAGGCTTCCTGATTAAAAGTGTTTCACCTCCAGATGTTGAAAGGAAAAGTTTTTGGATTAATTTTCCTAGATCTGGACCCAAGGAATGTGAAGATGTGTATAATTCTGGACCAGAACTGAAGCAGGAAGGTTTTGTTGTTACTATGCAGTTTCTAGTCATATACAGAGCCTAAATTTCATGACAAAGACCACACTTTATTGCCAGCATTGTAATACAAGAACTAATAAATATGCAAAGTAATCTGTTATTGCTCAGAGTCATGAGTAATGAACATCTTGTATATCACATTGTGATGGCTGTTCTTGTTTATCTGTCTTTGGCTGCTGTACTACTGAGATTATTTTCTGTTATCCTTGCTTTGTAATTTATTTTTTTGCCTTGTTTTAGAAGCTCTTTCCTGTAACAACTGCTGTGCATGTCTCTTAAATACGAGGTACAGTGCATTAAATCTGCTCATTATTTGAAAATGTTTTGCATAGATGCTTGGTAATAAAGTATATCTCATGCATTAGTAGAGAGCAGACTTTTATGCATTTGTATATTGAACAGCATGTTCAAAGCTGGACAGAAAAAAAAAAATAAAAAACTGAATAGAGGTGGCTGGAGATTGACTTGAGAAGCATTGGGATTTACCCAAGACTGTTTTTGTAGCTCATGCCCAATTGTAATCAGGTGAAAAATGTCTATTACTTTTTGAGCTGATCCCTAAAAAAACTAGTAAGCATAATGAACGTTTCTTCCAAGCAAGATTTTGAATGTTCTTCTTGGGATCTTTGATTGGTCCTGAGGCCTGATTTCCAGAGCTGAAACTCTTTTAATGGTAAAGCTTCTTTCTAAACAGCACAAACTTATTTTCTCAACATGATTTGAATTTCTTCCCCATCTTGAACATTTTTTCCAGAATATATCAGAGGCTGCATAGGTTTCTCAAATACTTTGTCAGTCTGTTTTTTTTCTCTTAACTGACAAAATAATATTTAGAGCGAAGTCTTGAAATCATGCAGACTACTCAGTCTGTGCAGCCTGTGTTCTACAAGGACTGACTCCAAACAAGAAATTTTCACGTTCAGTTTTATTCTCATGTATGTAGTCTGCCTTAGTTTTTTTCCTGGTCTTTTTATGCTTTCATACTCCTTTCCTCTTTTGCTGTGTATCTGAAAGCAGATTTGGTGTGATGATTCTTTAAATGCTTAGTAAATTTTGTAAATATTAAATTTATAGGATTTAAAAAAAAAAAAAATGTACAAGATACCTAAAAAGAGATCTCTTCATTTACCACTAAAATCCTGCAAACTGGAAGATAATACTGGCCTAGCAGTAAATAGTAATGCTTAAACCACATATTAGCTCAGGAATGCGTAATACCTTCTTTATCTTTGAAATTGAATTGGGTTGGCAAAATATCGTCTCTGATAGGATTCTCTTACAGCTCCTGGCTGCTAGAGCCTTTGGGATACTGGGAAATGAATGGCTGTGCACTCTAGCCGGGAAGCCAGGATTTGGGAGTGACTGGCTGTAAGGAGAGGGAACAACAGAAGCAGGTCAGCCTGAGGAGGTATTCCAGTATTATTTTTGATTTTTTTTTATTTTATTATTATTTTACATAACAGAATCAGGTGCCAGGAACACGAATTTTGCCTGAAGGTCTCAGCAGCTTCTGTACTAACTGGTTGAGGTTTATGCAGTTTGCATCTGTTTGGATAATGTCATCTTTAATAGTCAGGAATTTAAACCTAATCTCTGAAGGAGGTTTTAAACCAAAATTTCTGGGGGATGGGGAGGGAGAAAGGCAGTGTGAGGGTATTTAACAGTAAGGAGTGGCTTCAGTAAGAGGGCACCCAGGCACAGATGAAATGTGCTGCCAGCAGGAGTGCTGGGTGTGTGGAAGTTCCTTGCTCAGGCAGAGCTGGAGTAATTGTGCTCTTCCTCTCAGTCAAACTCTGCAAATTACCACCAGTCACACCACTGGTGCGAGGGGCCATCGGTGCCTCCATAGCCAGGAAGGCAACACAGATGGGCAATCTTGGGCTCACCCCTTCCTATCAGCTCCCTGTCCCTTTGGAAGAAAAAATAAAAATAAAAAATCAGTCAGGTGGCCCAGCTCTGGAAAGGGATCCTGGAGGCTGTGGAAACCTTGGAGAGGTTCAATTGCACTTGTATGCAGCCATAAGCAATCTGACTTAACCTTGAGGCTGGCTCTGCTTTGAGCAAGGGTTGGATTGGATTGCTGCCAGAGACCCCTTCCAACATATGTTATTGTGCAGCTCTGTGGCTTTGTAATCTCTGGCTGTGGCCTGCCTGTCACCGCTTCCCTGCCACAGGCTTTCCTTCAGAGGAAAAACAATTTTTTGAATCTGCTTCAGTCAAATGTCCAGCTCTTCCTAAGAAAAATGCCAGTACTTCGTCACTCTGCAAGTGCTGCTTTTTTCTCTTTTTTTTTTTTTTTTTTTTTTGGGGGGGGGCGGGGCTGGAGAATCTTTAAAAGTCCCTTCTCTAGATGATTTTTTTTTTTTTTTTATCTTGCATCCATGATCTCTGCAGTTCTGCTCAGGTGTCTGTTTGCTGATTGCTGGGTTGAGCCTGCTTTGTTCCTGGGATAATCATATTAAAGGACATTGCAGAGTCCCACATCATCTGTTATGTGTTGAATGGGACTGTGTGGACCTCCCGTACCTTCTTGTGGAAGCATCTGCCTCTGGTTTGAGAGTCTCTGTAAGCAGAAATGACAAAAGTCTGTAGGAATGCAAAAGGTTAAGAGATGGTCCCTAGTTTTACAAATGTCTTTAAATTTGAAAAATAAAAAAAATGTGTTAGCATTCATTAAAAAGCAATTTCCAAAACAAAATGTTAGTGAAGCTTCATTAAAAACAAAACAAAACCCACAAAAAAAAATACATAAAACCTAAGAACTTTATGAAAGTGTAAATAAAACAGGACCACCAAGATCATGTGGTGTTTGCCATGGAGTACCAGCAGAGTTCAGAGGTGAAGTTGCTGAGTTATTTATTGAGTGTGCTGTATAACACAGTGCTTTAGATGGGCTCAATGCAAAGGAATAGTAAGGGGCAAAAGTGACACCAATTTAAAAAAAAGACAAAAAAATTCAGATGGTATGTAAGGTACTATACACCAGTAAACCTGACCTCCATACCAAGCAAATTAGTGTTTGGGAGGAAAAAACAAAACCACCCTAGAACAAATGTTAAAATTTATAGATGCATTCTTAAGCATATAGAGAAGCAGATAATATATCTCTTGTAAAAGAAGCTTTGTGGTGCAAACCTATTAGTTTGATGGAGTACGTCGTTAAGACTCAGCTGATGTATATTTATATGTTCAATTTTTATGTCTATATTTAGGCCTTCAAAAAGCATTTGACCAATGTTTCTCATTGAATTTTCTTTTAAAAAACAAAATTTACCATGGGATAAAATAGAAAGTCCTTTCCTGGCTTAATAACTGGTTAATGAATGGATGGGAAACAAAGGGTTAGAACAAATTTGCGGTGAAGGAAGGTGTCAGTGACACCAGAGGGGATCTGTGCTGTTCTATGAGTCTATTGGTGTCCTGGAAAAAAGATGAAAAGTGAGGTGACAAAACTTGCTGATGAGAGAAAATTATTCAGCATAGTCAAAGGGGAATCCAGCTGTGAAAGAGGAATCTTACATTATTAAGTGACTGGGTAATAAAATAGCAGAGGAAATTCAATGTTGATAAAAGCCAATTGAGCTTTCAGGGGAAAATAACCCTAAATATAAACACATGCCAAATATCTCTAAATTAGCTCTCACTATTACAGGAAGGAACCTGGGAATGATTTCAGCTAGTCCTCTGGAAACATCACCATGGTACTCAATCGTGGTCAAAAAAGCAAAATTGGGTGGTAGGAGGTACTAGGAAAGGAGTAAGGAAGTAAGCAGGAAACATGGCTACGCCACTATTCAAATTCACAGTGCACCTGCATCTTGAACAATACATGCAACTTTGCAGTTGCTCCCTTTCAGGTTTCAGAGGAAATGAAAAGCAATAAAGAATGACAGCAAGGGTGATAGGAAGCTTCTGTGTAAGGAGAGACTAATTGGAATAGGACCTTTTGCCTGAAAAGATATGACAGAAGGCAGATATTATAGATGTGATATAGTGAATGTCATGTAGGAGATGGTAGGGAATATTATTCAGTTTCTTAGAACACAGTAACAAGGGAATAGCAAATGAAATGTTCAAATATCAAGTTGAAAATGAAGGCAAGGAAGTATTTTTTCCGCATAACTCCCACTGCATATCTGCAGGATCCTGTGGATGCCAGGAGCTTAGCTGGGTTCAAAAAGCTGTTACAGGTGCCAATGGAAAGAAAATTCAGGTAGGCTGTTGTGAAGAGGAGACACAGCTGCTGATTTTCATTTTAGAAGATACGGAATGGTGTTTCACTGCACACTTACCTCATTATTATCCTCTGTCCCATGCAAATATTGGGGAAGATAGCCATCTTTATATTCTCCAGTAAAAACTTGTTCCAGGCTTATTCAGTCTGCTGAGGATCACACATTACTACTACAAGAACAAATTTTGCGGTATCATAGGTCTAATCCCAAACTGATTGAGTCAATGCAATCTTTTCACTAACTTCAAAGTGCTCTGCATTGAGACCTCAGATGAAATCTCAGTTTTGTTACAAACTTTATCAAAACTGATCAATTTCGACAGGGATAGGATTTCACATAGGTTCCTAGTATTTCTAAAGCATAAGAGGAATGTCTCCATTAATGTAGCTGAGTTTGAACCATGAGGTTTTAAGGATCGGGGAGTAATAGATTGCACATTTGAAAGGAAATGGAAATGCATTTGCCAAAAGCTGAGATCACTGCAGATGCATTCTTCAGGATAGTTTCACATCTTTCAGTCAGCCTGGTGTCAAGAACATTGTTTCACAAGTTCTTAGGTAATTGATATACTATGTCCAGTTCTGGGCTCTCCAGTTCAAGAAAGACAAGGAACTACTGGAGAGAGTCCAGTGGAGGGCAACGAATATGATGAGTGGAGTGGAGCATCTCCTTTATGAGGAAAGGCTGAGGCAATGGGGTCTGTTCAGCCTGGAGAAGAAAAGACTGAGAGGAGATCTTATCAATGCTTACAAATACCTTAAGGGTAGGTGTCATGAGGATGGGGCCAGACTTTTTTTAGTGGTGCCCAGTGACAGGTTAAGGGGCAACAGGCACAAACTGAAACACAGACAGTTTCATCTTAATAGAAAAACTTCTATACTTTGAGGGTGGCAGAGCACTGGAAGAGGCTGCCCCGAGAGGTTGTGGAGTCTCCTTCTCTGGAGATACTCAAAACCCACCTGGATGTGATCCTGTGCAACTTGCTGTAGGTAACCCTGCTTTGGCAGGGGAGTTGGACTGGATGATCTCCAGATGTCACTTCCAGCCCTGACCATTCTGTGATTGTGTAATGCACCCCTAAACAAATCACAGCTCTGACAGAGCAAATGTAGAACAGCTTTCCTGGACACCAGTGTCTGCAAATGCATCTTTTTTAGCTTATTTCAGACAGAGAACTTATAGAAGCTGATGGGTCAAAATATTACGGGCCAAAGAAGGCTTAGTCTTCATTTAAGGTATGCTTAATATGCTATAAGTATAGTTTCCTTTGACATATTTTGACTGCTGCTCTCCAGGCCCACTTATGGCCTTTATGTAGGCATGCAAATAAATAGAGCTCTGGGCTACCATCTCTTGTGTGTTAACTGGCTGAGATACAGGAGGATGTGGGATTATAACCATCTTTTCTAAGGCCAGCAGACAGCTTGGAAAGCACTGCTGTGAATGCTGCTCCCTGTTGAGTGGAGCTGCTATTGCTGCGTTCCTGTTGAGCACTGGAAAGGTTTCAAAAATAGCTTTGTTTTGTACTCAGTAGTAGGAAATATCTTCAAGTCTTGCCTCACACCTAAACACAGTGAGCTATGTTCGTCCAAGTTGTGAAACCGATCTGTTCAGGAGGCTTAATAAATCTTAGTTTGTAATTAAACCTACTTATAGCCACTTTTACTATAAATAGTTTATCTGGGCTAGAAGCCATCTTCTATTGTATGGCTGACAGGAACAGTGCTGAATAATAACATGAAAGAAGGATCATTTACCAGGTTTCATTGGCTTAAATAATATCTTAAAATATTTTCTGTGTAGAGATAAGAGTACATGTTTAGTATAATTAACAGAGTTACAACAAGCTAAACTGTTAAGTTATGCTGTACAAAAATAGATACTGGAACTTCATGAAAACACAATACCTGTACATTTTCTACAGTGCCTGTAGCTTCTATAGTTCTAGATAAACTTGTAATCAAAGTTATGCAGCTGTAATCAAAGTTAGAATGCCACAGTGAACTGAATCATCAAGACCTAACCTCTAGTCCTTCGACTTATGTAGGAAACACAAAGCCTTTACACTCAGAACCGCTGAAAAGATTTATAAAAATGGCTCTGGATGCTTTAGTATTGTATTCAAGTCTTCCCTTTTTCCCCCTTTTCTATTATATAAGAAAACTCAAATTATTACAAAGCATGCTTCCTGATGTTAGGCAACTGGTTAAACAAACAATGTAGATCAAAGGAAATTCAATAATTATGCATCTAAGTCTGCATCTAAGTTTTAAAAATCTCATGTTTTAAAATTATGAATTATTCACAACTCAAGATGAAATGGGGAATATTCCAACTTGTGCTTTTGAAGTGTCATCATATTAATCTAGGCCACTTTATACACATCTATAGCCTTTTCATCTCCGGAGATCTCTGCAAGATGGTGGGTTAATGTCGCTAAATTTCTGTTGTCAGAGTGTCAAGAAACAAGTATTTTAAGACTTAGTTATTACTATTGTGATTCCATTAATATTCAGGATTCCTAAAGGACCTGTGAATGGTATGATATTTTTTCTTTTTCCATATTTTGTGGCTTGCATGGTTTTCTTTTCTCCCCTTCCGTTATTTTATTTATGCATATTTGTTAGATGATTTTTTAATTAGTTACCATCATCCTCAGATATTAATTTTAACCTTTTCTTCCCTGCCCCCACTCTCCACCACTCTAGTCAGGCAGCTTCAATGTAATTCTGTTATTTAGAATATGTATAATTCAACAGCTGGATCCAAACTAAAAATTGAACACTTAAAAAAGAAAAACAATTGAGAGAAATCAGCTCCAGATGCAAGTTTTTCAGTCAGTCCCTATTTTTGTAAGATAAAAAAAAAAAAAAAAAAAGGTTGATTCCAGTGCTACAGATTTGTGTCTACTTTCAAACTTTGATGGTCCTTCTTTCAGGAATGAGGTACGTTTTCATTCAAAACGTTTAAAAGGATACGTTTCTTGACTTTGTTAGACTAGTCTCTTACCAAGTAAGTGCAAATGTAACGATACTATGTTGTCATTTCTATGGGACAGTCTCATTGTACCATTACCATAACAAAAATCCACGAATGATCTGTGGGCTTGCTAAATTTCAAAATGTAAAGAGTATACAACAGGAGGCTGGGATCAACGCATGTATGATGGTGCTCGGTGAGTAGGGTAAGATGGGAGCTAGGCTATGTTGTGTATGGGGTGTGTGACCCACCCCTCAAACTGAGATCTAATCTGCCTCCAGTTTCCAGCTCCTCTGGTCTAAGGAGCCTCTGGCTTATCTCAACCTCTCCACAAGCTCCTTTCTCCCTACAGTCACAGTCTCCTCCTTCCTGCTCTAGAATTAGCTGTACCCCAAAGTTCATCCCAGTATTTTTTTCCTACTTGGAGCTCCTGTCCTCACAAGGTCAGCTTTCCTCAGATCCCTCTCCTTGGAGCCTCTACACCTACCCAGCATCTTTCCCATGAACACACTCAATTAGCCATCCTTAAGCTTTGAGTTTTCACATGTTGACAATATCGAGTACTGGATTTTTTTTTAATTTTTTGTTTTAAAGGCAGACATACTCTAGATAATGCAGTACAACTGTGCCAGGTTGGAAAAGGAGGCTATAGGAACAGTGCTGTAATAGGCTGGCATTCCCATCTGAACCCCTTACCCCATTATGATTCCTGGGTTCTTCATCACCCACCTCTCCTTCCCTTCTTTCCAGTGATGTTTAGTGCTAAAACCTTCAGAGTTCTTTGATTTTTGCACGAGAGTCCAACAGAATTTAATGAATAGTATCTCATCCATAAACATTGCAGTATGATCTTATAATATGCTAATTACCTGCCTGCACAAATTGCTAGCATGGCTGTCCGCAGAAAGTAGAGCATGCTGAGCTCAGCTGCTCCTTTTAGTATAGGAAGGAAAGGAGCTTGCAGTACCAGTCATCTACATCAACAGTAAAATAATAAGAGCCTCAGAACTGCTCACAATAAATGAACTGTGTATAAAGAAATATTTCAAAATTCAGATGTTTCCTGTGTACTGGTAAAAATGAAATGACTCTTTAATAATTCTCAATCAAAGTACTTATTAACATGTTTCCTTCAAATTCTTCATAAACGTTTCACAAGTATTTCAGTAATAGGATTTAATTTTCTGGCTAATAGTGACCATCTTAATAATTCTGTACATGAAGTAGTGCTCTTGAGTGGGTCCCCTTGCTTGCTCTGAATATTTCTGTACAACCCAGACAGTTTTATTCTAGCTGAAGCATATATAATTTCTCCTTAGGGACGTAGCGTACTAAATCCTCTTTCCACAATGCAGATCTTACTACTAGAAACTGTGATTGGCCTCAGAAGCACACGAGGCTGGTGAAAGTGTTTCTTGCAAACCCCTTCCTCTCATTTCCATGGAAAAAATAAAGAATAGCCCCATGCAGGAGAAACACCTCCTCCTTACTTTCCAAAGGCATAGCCATATGAAATGACTTTAAGGAGAAAGAATAAGTGCTAGGTGCTAAATCTGTTAAATACTGAGGCTCCTTGGTACAAGGCATACGCTTTGCCAGTAAACCCCCAACAGAAACCTAGGAAAAAAGCATATACCCCATTGGGTCTGAAGAAATGTGCCAAATGTCCTGAACACACTGCAAAGAGACCCCAGCTCCAAAGATGATCGCAACAGGTTTGATGAGAGAAGACAGACTTTTTTCTTAAATGTATGAGAATTGCAGCACCTGAACTCCACACTGTTCGCCTGGACAGAAAGAAGAATTCGGCTTTATGGTTTGCAAACCTACATGGCATGGGCCTGACCCTGCTGGAACGGTACCATCTGTGGGGGAAGTGAGCATGTAGGTGGGTTATGCAGTCATAACAAACTATTTGCTGGAGTTGTTATGCCAGCTTACGTCAGATTGCTTGGACAGTCAAGTTAGGAGGTTAGGAGGTTTAGTCTTGTCAAATATTCCAGTTCCTGTCTATGCAAGTAGAGTTCAGAGTTACCTGGATCTGTAGGTTTTCTACAAATTGGACTCATCTGTATTTCTGTGCCAAATAATCTCATAACACTCAGCTGCTTCCTTGTGTGGGATGACTCATTTTATGAATTTAACTGTTTATAACTACTTGTGTCTTTTGACTACAAGTCAGTCAACAGAATAACCCAAATCTACGCAAAACAAAGGCTAAGTATATTCATTATAGATGATCTATGGATTTTTACATACCAGAGAATAAGGATGTAAATCTGCTTTAAACCTCACCGTCTATTCATCTGAACCTCTGATAGGGGACAGATGCTTTTCTTGCTGTATGAAATTCTTAGAGACAATGAATTTAAAATATAGTGCATACAGCTGTCAGGGACTGGGATGAATAGCAGCTCAAAAGACATCAGTTTTTTGGAAGACAAAAGGAAGTGTGCCTTTCCCTGACCACTGCCTTTCTCTTGCATTATACATGTTAAGAAATCTCTGCTTTATGTGACTTATTATAGGTATTTACAAATGCAATCAGGAGTTTTCCATAGAAAAAAAAAGTTAGCTGTTTTCAAACTATACACCTTCTACGCTTCTGCCTGACTTTAAGTCAAATTAAGTATCTTCCCACTTACCTTTACTTAGGATATCATTCACCTTTGAAATCATATCAGAAATATAAATACAGGCATGCAAATCGATGTTATACATTTTTCCTTTACCTTTTGACTCATTACTTTTTCTCATAAAATAGTCATTGCTGTTTTACCACATTAAGTGTCAAGTGCATTTGCCCGTCATTAATTTCTTGTCTTTTTGCATATCAAGACATGGTTGAGCAGAACTCAAAAGACATTTCAGAATTTGAAATAATATTTCAAGCTTCTTCTAAGTGATATCTGAATCAATGTGCTTATGTGGAAAATACAAATCCAAGAACGTTGAATGACTTTCCTGAGATGCAAGAAAATCTGTAACACAACTAGGAAGAAATACAGATTACAATTCTTGACTCACCTAATTTGTGAGGTACCCACAACCCGTCTTTCATTTTCTTCTGTTGTGTTTTGGTTGGGTTTGTTTGGTTTGGTTTTTTTTTGTCAGTTACCATATATGAGAGATTACTAGCACAGAATTTATTTCTATTTTCTGACTCTTTTGTTTTACATAATTTGATTACTTCCAGCTGAGTAGATTGGGGGATTCTTCCGTACTTTAGGCGAAAACAACACCTAAACAAATGATAGAAAAAAGATATTTGCAAAAGTGAGAGATAAATAACTTTTGCAATAGGAACAGGTTATATAACTTGTAGTTATTAACAGCAAAACAGACTTAAGACTGCTATATCTGAAGAGTGGAGATAACCCCAGTTAAGTAGTTAAGTCTTCGTGTGACATGGATATGTGTGTGTGTGTGTGTGACAAAACATGACTGAACAGTAACTTCCCTCATCTTCTTGTCTAGTTCTCGTCATTCCACTCTCTTGGTGCCAGGTGGCATTTTGACCCTTTGATTCGTTTGTTTTGTTCTCTATGGATGTATCTATAGCAATAAATTAAGTGTGCCATGGGCATTCCTAAGTACTTAAGCCAACTGTCATAGAATGGCTTACATTTGGGCTAGTAAATTAACTCGCCCCTCCAAAATGAGCAGCTGCATGCCAACTGCCTATTGGAAAGGTCTGTGGTGCGCGCTGACTCCTCAGCCATTCTCAGGAGCAGCTTTGGAGGATGTTATGTAGAACATGCCAAAAAGTGTCTGGGACCATTCTAGCAGTTTAACAGTAGATGCTCCTGTGAATACTTGAATTTCCAAGTACAGACATAATCCATGGAGGAGTGAGGTGAAATGGAAACTGGGCAATCTGAAGGATTGTTCAGTTTTCCTCAAAATGCACCCCATTGCTTATTTTTTGAATGCATTAGCAAGAAGCACTCAAAGCAATATGAAGTAGCTTCAGTAGATCTGAGGGAAGAATATGCATGAAGTACTTGAAGCATATACACAGCTTTGATCAAGCTATTGAAGGTTCACAGAATATAGGTCTTCGTAGATTGGGTAGCCCTAGAAAGACAATGATAACTCTTGCTTCTATTGAATTCCCATGAAAGTTATACTATTCATTAGTGAGATTTCATGCATGATAGAAATCTTACTGGCAAGGACACCTTTAAGGCCTCACAGAGAAAATATCCAAAGCCATTTGGCACATATCACTAACCTGAACTGACACCATCGTGCCATGACTACAGGGAAAGATGAGTTGGGTCATTTGATAGTCCATTCTACCTTTACTTACGATTCTGCAAATGGTGCAGGTTTTCAAAGCTATGCAGTGCTACATAGCACAGACTATTTTTAATGCAAAGCAATCTATTTCAGGTAACTGTGAGCTCTGAAATAGGACTGAGAAGAATGAGGCTGTCAGTAAGACTGTGATCTTCATCTGGCTGTTTGCCACACTGACTCATGAGATGTACTGCTGTGAACTCGGATCAGTTTTGTATGCACAAAATCTATTTTAAAAGACCATCAACTAGGAAAGCACTTGGGAAGCTTGCCTTCCTAGGAAATGCTGGATACCCTCCGAAAGTCAGCTTGGTCACTGTTCATGTACAATTTTATTTAATTGTATGCTCACTTTTTTTTTTTTCTCCCCCCCTCACAGGAGGACCACTTCCTCATGCTTTACATAGTATGACTGCTGATCCCTTAAGCAACTATTTTATTATTTCCCTTGTGTCCTTGCTCTGTAGTGTCTGTTGTTCAAGTCCATATATGAAGACAAACAAATTCATTTCCATATGGAAAACTTCAAAGTTCCCAGTGACTTCTCTTCTCATGGAAATTTTTAATTTCCCTTGAAAGTGATGGCAAAAGCTTTCAGCAGCACACGGGAAATTAAATCTTGATGAAGTCTTTCACTAGGTCTTCTGAGTTTGGCAGCTGAGATGGCAGGCAAGTCATCAGGAAACCAGCCAGCCATGAGACCTGTTAGATCTTGAATGAAAACATATTTTGAATGATTAACAAATTTTTTTTTGGGGGGGGGGAGAGTTACCTTTTTCTGGAAGTTGTCTGGCCATCTCTAATTGCAAAATACTGTACAAACAAATTCAAGTACTTGATATACTTGAGCTTTGAGCTTTGCCCATTTTGTGAAAGAAAAGAAAGACTTGAACAATATTGCTCACTATCTTGTAGAATTTTTTTTTGTGGATAACGAATATTCAGCATGTTGTGTTTCCAGGAACTTTGCTAAAAATAGCACAGTATCCTTGTTTTAAAAAGTGATGAGCATAACTGTGAAGAATGACTTTGACGCTTTTCCTTCCTTTTCTTCAGTCTGGTTTGTTAACTCCTTATATGATAACACTTCTGCTCACCATCAAACTGCCACCTCCTCAGCAGACAAACCAGAGAAGTGCAAAGGCATGGATATGTGGAAAAGTGAGGCAAGAGGGGAGTTCCAGATATTGTTCCCTCTGTTCTGAGCTTTGTGGTGGGATAAAATATATCTGAGGCACTCTTGGCATATTTTCATCTAACCTGTTCACCAAACCTCCAGAAACATTGCAGCTCTGCCAGTGCTTGACACTACTTGTATTTTTGATCATACATAGTCTGCTCCAAACAAATGATGAACAAATACCTAAATCTGTATAACTGCCTTTTAACAATTTTTATCCTTACCCCCATGTCCAGGGTTTATGAAATCCTCAGTCCTCCTGTTTCTTTTTACTGGATTCTCTCCAGTTTGTCATTTTATTTGGTAAATCATAGTGTGTGATTTAGTCTTCCAGGTGAGTGCTTCCCAACAGCAGCAACCCTTAGACAACTTATACATTATCTTAAATGGTCCTATTGTCTCTCTTGCAATAGAGGGTCCAGTGATCCGGTATTAAATTGTGTTCAATTTGTCGCCTAATATAACTACCCCACCCCATATCCTTCCTCCTATACTACTCTGCCCAGGTTATATTCTGCAGGTTATATTTGCTATTACAAGAACAAGGTTTTCTTTACGATCTTTTTATTTAATTTCAACCTAATATTTTTCCAATTCTAAATGTATTCTACATTTTCTAGTTTATCAGCAATTGCCAATTCTTCTGATTTTCTTTTTTCTCTTAGAGGTTTTTTTCCAAAGGTGCCCTACCTACAGTACCCAGAGTCCCTCAAAGCCTAATTTAGGAGCTCGTTACCCTTACTGTGTGAATTTGCTCTTTTTTTGGAGTTCAGAACTGTGAACTTTACCGTTTTGTGTTCCCTTTCACTCCACTTCCATTTTCAGATTCCTGTCCAATTCCTTTTTATTTTTAAGGATTAAATATATAAACAGATATTTGTAATGTTATAATTTCCTTTGTCTTCTGAAACAGAGATGAGCTCCCAGCATCTTCCAATTCATTGGAGGTGGCCAAAGTGCTTTCTAAGATATGAATGACCCAAGTTCAAGTATTTCCTCTGCCTCATATTTAGCAAAGAATTGAATCTGAGTAAGAGGCATCAAACTTCTGTGCCAGTCTCCCAGGCATCGTAGATATTTCACCAAAAGAAATTTAGAGAACAAATCAGTCATTATGATCTACACTGAGACACAATCCCATGGCAGCTGGGTTTTCTGAGATGAGAGTTTTAGGTTTGTGTGGCCTTCAGGATCTGCTTGAGTTTCCTCATTAAAGTTTCACTGAAACAAACACTTTCTCATTAAGAGTTTCAGTTTCAAAACAATAGTATTATCCAATGTGGGAAGGAGGGGCAGGGTGCGGAGTCTGAGTCAAAACATTCTTAACCAGGATAATTTTTATTTAAACAGTACAGATCTACCTCCCAGCTATGTGCGTCAAATGTTGGCTTCCACACAAAGAAGAGGAAGTGAGATTGCTGCTATCGCTTCAAATGCAATGTTGGACAGCTCATAAAACAGCTCCAATTATGGAACGCAACAGATGTCACCAGGGTGTGATGAATTTTTGTTGAGTTTTAAAGCATGAGGTGTCGGATTCTCCTTAAGAATGGTGAGCAGAGAGGGTGGATAGACAGGTAGGAAAAAGAAAAGGCAGTTTGAGCTATATTACTTTTAAATTCACTCATTTGAATAAATGCACTTCTCTGTCACACTAGAACCTAAATGGATACTAAGAAAGAAAATAAGGGTGTGCTCTGTTAGCTTTGAGTACCATTTAGTCTGAACCAGAGGTGCATTCTTACGATTCATGCAGAGGTGAAATCTGGTAAACAAAGACTGCATAAAAACAACACCGTTATTTAAGGCTTAGCAAGGCATCTGGCTCTAATTTTAGATAAGCTACTTCTATTGATGTCTCCACCCTATCAAACAGTTGTCTTTGCTTCTTTAGGCTTTTGTTTTCAATTGCCATCTTTTGTGGAGCAACAGCTACACTGATACCAGGATACGCCTTGCTTGAACCTTAACACATTCTTAAAGCATACCAAATGTAAAGATACAGAAGGATGCATATGACTTCAGAAGCCTGAAGTTGAATGTCACAGAATTAGCATTTTACAGAATATTATGAAAATAGGTGTCTTTTACAAGAAATATCTGCAGGGCAAACCTCTTGATTTACATTTTACCTTGTTCTAAATAGCAGGTTCCCGTGAAGCAAACCTTTCAGATCTCAGTACATAGTCGACCCACATGAACTGATATAAATTATGGAATGTTAGAAGTTTCTTAGTTCTGTTGATATTATCATGGTTGAAAACAATATTATTTTTTATTATGTTAACATGTCTTCCATTCAGAGAAATTGAATTTCAGTAGACAAACTGCTTAATTCAAAAATTTATTATTAATATATGTGCCACTTTTATTCAGTTTGCTTCAGTATGAAGGCAAAACTGACTTACAAGGTTTAGTCCCTATTGAATATGAATAAATAAATTACCTTGCACATCATTATCTTGAATGTTTATAAACGTTTCTGATGGCTTGTGTTTTTCTGAATGACCATATACGCAGAAGTTTGTGTTTGAATATGCACCTCTGAGCTCAGAGGGAAGTGCTCCAGAACAGTGAGAGAATGCATAATGAGGCTGCACCTTGCAGCCCAGCCCTATATAGCTGTAGACATCGTGACAGCAATTCAGAAAGGCACCAATGCTGTTACAGGTCAATGAAATCTGGAGTGGAGAGGAGGGGAACAACAGCAACAAAAAAAACACCTTCTCCCTTAAGGAGGGAGTAAAGTTGCAGGAGAAATTTGAATAACTATCAAGGGTCTTGAAAATGGAAACACCTTATGTTTTCCTGTCTTGCTTTGTGGATTTTCAAGACAAACTGTTTTCTATAAATGCACTTGATAGCATTTTACATTGTAAACAAATCTCCAGAAGATTCAGGAAAACTTTATGAAAAATCTAGTCGAGGAGTGATTGCCTGAAGGCACTCTGGCCACTTCTTAACTAAGATTTCACAGACCACAAAAGATTAAAAGGCTAGATGTACCCAGTACAGGGTTAAAGCTGATCTAAATCCTCATTAAATTAAACCTGGGCTCAGTGAAGTTAATAGCACTTTCACTAACTTCAGCAAAAGAATTACCTGTTTAACTTGAACACTGTATAACTATGATGAATCCTTTCCCTTAAAAGTCCATTATCAGTTTTAGCACGTTAACTCAAACTAGACATTACTGAAAGTTACTTTCAAGGAAATGTTTCGCAGAAAAATATTTCTGTTCCAACAACCTGTATTTGCAATCATCAAAACCAGTTTGAAATTATTAGTGTGCTGGCAGAATAGATCTTAAGAGCTGTATATTGAATGGAGATCTTTGGTATTTAAGAACCATAATACTAACAGGCTATTTTCTCTTGACAGATTTTGATTCTCATTAACACACTTTCTTTGATATTTCATAGAACCATAGAATCATTATGGTTGGAAGAGACCGTGAACATCATCAAATCCAACTGTATACCCAATGTCACCATGCCCACTCTACCTCGTAGGAAAGTCATAGCAATACAGAAAAATTTTGATACATTTTCATCATCATTTAATAGATCCATAAAGAACCATATTGTATATTTTTGTAACTATTTTCTTCTTTTTTCCCCTAAGCTTTCAGGCAAAGACTGCAATTGGTTATATTAGTCTGAGAAAAGAGATTGCCAGCTGATCAGTAAAGTTTTGGTTTTAATTATGTTATCCTGTTCTAATCAAGGATGTCGTAAGGCTTTTATATAAATAGAAGAGTGACAATAGCAGCCTCCTTGCTGACTGCCGCCAGTTCACGTCCTTTGTTACATTATGTATTTATCTTCCATTGAGGTCTAAAGGAATTTCTTACCCTTTTGCAAAGTGTTCAAGTGGCGTTTGCACAGTGTTTCTGTTCATTAGCAGCCAAAACCTCTTTATACCATGCTCTTTTCCTGTCTTGCACTATTGGGGAAAAAGCCCCCGGTCAGGGAAAAGCACATAATGTAACCTATGTGTGGGCTAGTACAGCACAAAAAAGGCCAGAAACAGCCCCTTTTTCAAGGCTAAATTCCCTTGTAACAACCCCCATCATCTCTAACTGCTCCTTATCTCCAAATTTGTCTCTACGAATCATCTGGAAAACATATTTTTCATGTTTTACAACAGTCATTAGTATATCCTACTACCTAACCTTTTCTCTTATAAAGAGTCCTTAAGAAGATCATTGCCAGTCAAAGTATTGAATTTTCACAGCCAGGTTGTGACTTTTCCATCCCTTGCGAAGAACAGAGCTCATTCTAGGAACCACCCATACACTCTCCTCAGTCAAATGGTGAAGGACTATTTACTTTTTCACTCTACTTTGAAGAGGTCTTTCTGCCAGCCTTTGAATTTCTGACTGATTTTGTGGATATAATCAGGCACAAGGAAAATGAAAGCCTTAGATTATATTTAGCCTGTAGATGGAGTATGCGTTATCCAGATGTTAAGTCCCTTTTTATGATATCTTAAACACCTGTTTATTTTCACTAGAATTCTGTAATGACTTACTGGGCAAAATTGTTTTTCATGAAAGTATGTTAAAGAAAGTTATGTTGCTGTGATTCTTTTGCCTCAAATCAAATATATTCAGGAGTTATATCAGTTCCTACTGTGATGGTTCCCATTAAAACATAAAGTGTTAATAGATTTTTAAAAAAAAGCAAACATTTTATATTTTTTTTCAGTATACTGCACTGGCAGGCTTTTAATGTAACCTGGAATCTCACTGTTCAATCTCAGATAGTTGGTTTTGATGTCAGTCACCCCAGGTAGGTGAAGAGGTATTATCATCTCTACAGACAGGGAAGCAAAGACAAATATAGGGTCTGAGTTAGCACAGTGCAGAATAATGACAGCTTCCACTGACTTCAGTAGCTGTTACTGCTCACGACTTCTAAAGATCAAGCTACTTTTGTTGACTGTTAGACAAAGATAGACTTGGTTTTTAACGAGTTTTGTCCTTCTAAAGAGTCACATGAAAGGTATTAAAGTTATTCTAGGAAATACTGTATTTCTCTACATCAGAAACTTCATTATATAAGTTTAACACTTTCGATAATATCAGGTGAGCATTAATAAAGTAAATTCTTTAGTAGTCATTATCATATTTGCAATCTCTCTGGTTTGGCAAGGACAAGACAAATGACAGATTTTTAGAGCGCTCATCTTCTGAGATCATCTCTTTCTCTTTCATATTAAATGACTGTATTTCTGTGTCCAAAGTCCTATGCTTATTTTTGCTATGTCAAATACTCTTATACCTATTACAAAAATAAACACGTTTCAGCTAGCATCTCAAGGATCTAATTGCTTCTGTGTCTCCTCTGTTACTCAAAAGTTCAGTAATAAATTATGAATACCTTGCAGTGCAGTAAAGCTATTAACCAGTTGCTTAAATCCCAGAAAGTCTTATGTACTTACAATTGTACTTAAATGCTTTTCTGAATAGGGATAGAGTGTTGATCTGAGACCAGAACACATTGCCTGGGGCCACCAAAGTTATTAGTTTCAGCACCAGAATTAGAACTCGAGTTCCCCATTCCCAAGCATGTATACAGGTCACTAAACTGTGCTTTACTTCATGGTGAAGTTGATTCTACTAATAAGAAAACTCTTTTCACCGGGGTAACAAATCAGAAAAGAATAATTGGATGTGGATGAGACAGTTTCATAATTCAATTTAACGCATCCGCTCTTTTCACTCCATGAGTAATTTACATTTCTTATGAAATTAGAGAGACACTGTGTTTCACACATTATTTTTTTCTTTTCCCTTGGTTTTATTGCTGGGAAGATGGAAAAGGGGTGTGATTGCTTTTATTTCCTGATACCTGTGATAATGATCATTTTTAATTTAATAAAATTAAAGTAGGAGTCTTTCTTAACAGCAAAAAAATTTCTTCTCACAGAACTTGAAGACAAGTGGGTAGATATTTGTTCATGTACATCACACAATGAATCACTTGTTTCTTTAAAGTTATATCTAGTTAATCTCAAGATATTTTGAATAACACCCCCCCCAAAAAAAAAAAAAAAGAGAAAAAAAAAAAAGGTTATTTGCTTCCAGCTGTTGCTGTCTTCTGTGTGTCAGACTCAGTTTGTCTCAATAAAATGCAGAACAAAATAATATTCTGTGGCATTATAGCCACTGGACCTTAAGGAATACTTTAGAAATCTTACAAATTCTCCCTCTCAGCATAGCTGCAGAGACTACATTTCAGCCCCATACCAGCAAAAGCATGAGTGTGTTCATGGGTGATGAAGGCAGAGATCAATTATTCAAGGCTGATGAGTCTGATGAAGGATGCTTAAAGATCCAGCTTCTCATCACCCAGATGGAGTCTGTATGCTTTCACTGTGATGAAGATAGATTAGGCACCGATTCAGTAAAGCACTTGCAGGTGTGGATTTGACAGTGCAGAGGGGCAAGAAAGAAGAGAAAGTATTAAAAAAAAAAATCTGCTAAAGATGAAACAAGGTACCTTGTATCACATTCATAAAGTAATGGGTTTTGGATTTTCTATCCAAACCACAGAATTCTTGTTAATAGCTAGTTGCCAAAACAGATGCCCTGATTAATCAGAACAGATGGATTTCTCCAGAGGGTCTGCAGATTTAGACAGTACTTTCACTAAATGAAATGCTAATGATCTGGCACTGTGCTTCTCTGTGTGGATTAGACACCAGCAATATTATCTTATTTGTATTTGGTGGAATTAGAATGATCCCTTTCAGACTTCTTAGTTATAAAGTTCTAATATTTTGCATCACCTCCATCTCACTAAGAGCTGTACATAAATGACCCAAATATATGTGCTGGATTTCACTGCTTGCAAACTCTTTTGGTAGATTATACGTTTCTTACAGGTTCTTCTTGAGATCTAGAGGAATATCTGGGTTTTGCAGTTTTAAAATGCAGTTTCCCAAGGCAAATGAATCGCTTGATTAGTTGTGGTAAAAAATAAGATTACATGAACAATTTTCACTGTTATACGCAGCACAAGCCAGTTTCCTTGAATTTCTTTCACCACAATTTCCAAGTAAAACTAATGTGAAAAAATTGTAGCACAGACATTGTTTGTGGAACTGGTCAGTTTTATTCCCCAAACCTGCCATTAATCAATATTTTTGTTACTTAAAAAAAAAAAAAAAAAGAAGAATTAATGCAAATTTTTAAAAAAAGGTTAGTAAATTTGCTTTAAGGTAGCTGACTCAAACACCTCTCTTCTTCTTTCATCTAAAAATCTTCTTCAGTGCAATGCAATTTTTTTTTGTTTTTATTTTTCTGATTTGCCAATATGGCTATTCCAAGACAAATCCACTACTTGCAGAATTCACATCTGCCTAGCTATAGCCTTCTGTCATCTTTTTTGTTTCTGGGAAGACTGTGAGGAAAATAATGCAGAAGTCATCGATTATTCATATGGATATTTTAGGGCTAATCTGTCCTCTCAGTAAAAAAAATTCTCATAAATCTCAAGAGAAGGATCCCTAGCTGTAACTTGCTTTAGAGAATCTGCATCTACAGTCTAGCAGATATGTAAGCCAGAAATAGCTGATTTTCACTTGTGAACAGATGTTTTTGTAAAATACAATTCCTTTTGGAATCATAAAATAACAGGAAACTCCTTTAGGAACTCTTGCAAATGTACGCACCAGCGGTGGGTGTAAAAATTAGAGATCAGGACTAGAAAGTTGACAGGACAAGAAAACAGTATAACAAAGATAAAGGACTTTGCAATTTACAATCACCATAGTGACTGACTGGGAAATTTGCCACTGACACTACTCCTCAAAAATAAAAAAAAAAATTATAAATTCCTATGGTCAGTTACTGAATACTGGCGCAGAGAAAGATGAATCAGTAATAGCCAAAAATGAGAGTAAATTTGGGGCAGCAGAGTCTGAAGAGAGATCTCCTAATAGCATGCATCAGTGCTGTAAACTGTGTCCACAGCTGAGTAGTGCCAGCATGGCAGGGATGCCAGAGAATTTATTGTGTGGTCTCACAGAGTAGCCTGGCAAGTGGCAGGCAGTCTCGTTTTGTTCTAATGTCACTGCACCATCAGTGATTTGCCAACCTGTGATTTTCCATAACATTTTGTCAGGAGTATAAAATTTGTGGCAGACTGTCTAATCCAGGGTACTACACTGAGGAAGAGAGGACAGCTTAAAACAACTTAAATTTGATGCAGACTGTCTTCAGTTTCCATGATTTAATTAGAAAAAGGATAGGAGACCACTTGGAGCAGACATTTGATGACGGCTTCCCTTTCAGAATTAATTTTCCATGTCAGTTGTCTTGCCCCTTCTAAATCCATTTCACAGGCACTCTGGTTTCCATTCTTCTGCTTTCTTATTCAAAGCACTGTACGCTATCTTGCCCTTACACTGTACTGAATTCTAAGTTAGTTACACTGACACTGGTACATTCTCCAACTATATTTATACTCTCAAAAAAAAGTATCAGATTTGACAGGTTTGGGATGCTATGAATTCATGCTGATTGACATTAATTATATTTCCTACCTTTAGTTACTTATTAGTCATGTAAGCTTCTTATTCAGTTTTCTCCTTCTATGGGGTTGTGTAGGACTTCAGATCTGATGGGAAAAAAAACTCAGAATAAGGCAATGTGGGATGATGTGGTTCCAACTCAGTAAATAGGCAGAAATACCAAATTCCTGGAGCTAAATAAGTAAACTTGCCAAATAGCTAGTGAAACTCCTCTGTTCCCATCCCTTATAATAAATATACCAAACAGTCAAAATTCATCTTCAACTCTTTATTGACACTACCTGGAGTGCATTAATGTACATCAGGATGAAGGATGGTTTTAAGCTTTCAAATAGACTCTAGTTTTAGTGCAGCAAGCTTGCCCACTAGAAAAAAGGATTTGGACTGAGTCCTGTTGCATGTTATACTCTGCTTAAATCCATTGAAATTCAAACCCTTTACTGCAGAAGTGAAACGTGAAACCCATTTTGGTACTGGTGCTGAAGACCATGCACTGCTTAAGCCTCATTAAACACAATGCAAAGTGAATGCATTGTCATTAGCGAGCCCTGTATGTGACAGTGGAAAATGTAAATCACTTCCTTTATCTATAGCACTCAAAAAATGTCAGGAAGTGGGTTTTGTATGTGAACTGAATGTGGCCATAAATGCAGCCATTTGTGCTGCTTACTTTGTTGTCTGCTACTAAAAGATGACAATAGATGAGCCCTGACCATATGATATTTATGCTGCATTAACTTCCTGATAGATTCCACATATGTTTCAGGCTAGCAGGATAAATACTGTGGATCCTTGCCCTCTCTTTTCCTCCCAAAACAATGTGGAAACATCTCTTGGACTGTGGAACCCAAGCCTGTGCTGGAGTCAGACCACCATCCCACTGAGATAGCTGCCTTCCCTCCATGGGACAGCAGGTTTTCATGCAGAGGGAGTGCTCTGTAATGCTCCTGCTGAGTGATGGAGTAGCCTTGGGGCTCTCTCGCACTTCAAATGCTTCAGGAAGGAATTTCACCCTTCCTGGATTTGCAGAAGTATGTTGTGAGGAACTGGTACTTTATGAAATTTTCTATAAAAGTGCCAGGAGAAAAACATTTATGAAGGTAGAAATGAAACTGCTGGAAAGGAAGAGGGAGCTTAAATTTGTCAGCCTCCTGTGGGTTTTGGTTTTGGTTTTTTCTGGCACTGTTAAGCTGACTCTGTCACGTGGCCACCTTGTAGTAAACAGCTTCTTTGGCAAATTACCATAAAAATTAAAGGAAAACCTTCAAATTCCCACATGAAATTAAAAAGCATTCTACCAGATCTGATTTATTCTAACATAATCTATGTTGGCTTCCTTGTATGTACAGTTTGCATCACATTGATAGTTGAAGCATTGAAGAAAACGTTAGAGTGTAAATTGCTCAGGTCTCGCTCTATATCAGATGAGTACAAGTACCAGTTCTTTGGTTTTGGGACACACTCCAACAGCTTCTGACACTGGTGGAAAGAATACTGTGGGCTTTGATATGTCTACAAACCCTGTAAGCAATATAGTGAGAGAGAACCAATTCTTATAACTAGATAATAATGAATGCAAACCTCATCTTAAACATCTTCATAATCATAGTTACGTGATGTGATAAATTGAGACCACAAAGGATC
>NW_009596137.1:0-39621 GCF_000690535.1 Cariama cristata | reverse complement strand
ATTTATATTCTACATAATACAATATTATAATTATATATTATACACTAATATATATTTTATTATAAAAAATAGATATTATAATAATTGGCAAATCCAGTTAAGCACAATACAATTAGAGAAAGGATACTGCTGCTTTGATGTGAAGGTGTCTGACAGATATCCCAGGTGGTTATTGTGGTACCCATTTCTAAATAACTTTTCTCTCCAAAGTCAAGGGGGAATTCTGCTTGAAAATGGAAAGCACATTATGTCTCTAAACTGTGTAAAGATCATACCATTAGACTTCCATTCTTATCTGTTTTAATTCAGTTAATTTTAGATGCTCTGTGATTTTGTCATTACTGAAGGAAAATTAGATACACTGTGTTTTAGGTGATATAATGTAAGATACATTGCATATTATAGTGAATGACTTTAATAAATAGTAAATAATTAGAATCAGCCTCATTTTTAAATTTTTAAAACTCTTGACAAGTTGAAGGTCTTACACGAGTAAATATTGTACAGAGATTTTGGATATATATCTTATAGGAAGTACTTTTTTTATATACATGTGTATACGCTCACATGTATTTGCCTCATTGTCTTTTTATATTATTCAATATGTCTCAAGAGTCTGACCACTGCAAATATTCCCTTTCTTCCACAATTTCCATTATGCCACAGGCTGCAGAAATACTATACTTAAAAAAGTCAGAGGACAAAATATGACCGTACGCTGTACTTGATCCTAAGTACAGTGAAGACTTTCTAGGTTGGGCTTGTGTTTTTTCAGTGAGATGAAGAAAAAGGCTGAATACTTAAACCAACTAAAGTAAAAAAAAAAAAAAAAAAAAGATAGGGTAGGTAAAAAAGAAATGAGCAGAACAGGCCATGTCACCTCCCCAGGTACTTATAGATACTTTCACAGCACATGGGAGACAGGTTCAAACGCTTCCTGTTCTTGTTCACTAGAGACATATTTTCTGTCACTAAAAGAAATTCAGTTAACTACAAATATGTGCAATGAAAATATCTAAAACTCTTAGGACAACAGGGAGAAGTAAAGCAACAGTCACTCAAGTATGCTGATGTCAGAAAAAATGTTATATTGTGCAGGTTTCCTTCTTCTAACTGATGACATTTTGTCGCTGCAGACTGAAACAATAAATTCTGCATGTAACCTTCTGATGCAGGTTATGACTAAAATCAGTTATGTAAGGTAACTTATATAACTTCCAATACTGTATATTGAGCACCTTAAAATTCTTAATGCATTTCATTTTCTACCTCTTTGTGAAATATCTACGTTTTATTATACACACTCACAGGCAGTTAAACCGAGGGCATAGCAGGGGAGGAGGTGGTTATGCCTCAGATTTTTAGATAACTTGCTGTCTAAAACAGTAAGTAAGCTTATAGCACAAAGCAGCTAAATATATCAGGCATTTACAGAAATCCCACTCTTGTCTATCTGTGTCTTTACATGCTCAATTAGCTTTGAAAAATTGGCCTTACATGTCTAGGCCAGTGTCATATAAGGTGTTTACAGCAGAGTTGGGAGTTGAATCTAATTTTGCTAAATATTAGATTAAGTTCCTTAACCACTAGAAAATCCTTTGCTTTTGACCTAGAAATTTATGTAATGCTCCACCTTGGCTTAAGAAAACCAGAAGAAAAATGTCATTGGAAGCATTCTGTGCTGATTTATGTGAATGTTTATCTTTAGCAGCAGGGAATCACTAAGGGTAAATTTTTAATTGTAAAGTTGTAAATATTTTAAATAGACTATGAGTACAATCTCTGTCCATGCTTTCTAAAGGTATAGTCTCCTTATCCATTTAACAGAGTACTTTTTGGCAGACACTACCGGGAACACATGGCAAGATTATTTTTTCTCCTTCTTATCCTCCCTGACTGATTACTCCTATGCTTTGCCTGTAAACATTCCTTGTTCTTTCTTTGCCAGCAGGCATTCAATCCTGCAAATTGAAACACATTGGCAATCCATTTCACACGCACGTTCAAGTGCTTTCCTTTGCACGGAGCAGAGAATGAGCTGCTGGCCTAACTTAAGAGTATTGATGCCTATGTGAGTGAAAGAAATTATCTCATTGAACATGTGTCTATTCTGTGTTTGTGAGCATAGATTCCTGTGAATAATTAACTACTCTAATTTAATTCTGGATATGTTAATCTATAAGAAAATATAGGCAAGGTCACTCAATGCTGTACTGTTCAGCTGCTCTGAACAAAGCTCTCTGGGATAATAATAACATATTCTAGTTTTGTTTCTGTCTTGTATTGTTATCCTCACGTGGAGTTCTGGGAAAAGATAAAGCATAAAAACAAGATATTCAAGTGGGAAGAGGCAAAAATAGCATATTATGTTGCACAATGTAGATTCCTTACTGAATGAGACTAGTTGGGAAACTGAGTATCAATCCTTTTCTAAATGTCCCTATAGGTTTTCCCATGGTTCCATTTTTGATCAAATGCCAAACAAATTGAGATAGAAGGAAAGGAATTCTCCAATTCATGACACACACAAGAAAGCCCTAGAAATTAGATATGAAGTAGCAACTTACATTACCTAGTTAAATAAGCTTGATGTAGATTGCACAGAGTAAACTCAATGGTTTTAGTGTTTTGTAGGACATTCCAGTTATTTTTTACCTCCACCTAATTTCAGTGTATGGACAAAACAGCAGCTGATGTCATAGAGTGTGTAACAATATTCTATCTACACAGCTGAGATACAGAGTCAATGATATTTCAGTATACTTCCAGCTATAGGCCATTGTTTCAGATCATGTTGCTAAACATCAATCGTTTAAAAAGCCATCTCAAGACAGAAAGCTTAAGTAGTTAAGGTGAAGTGAGAAGACAAGTCAGTAAGAGAGGAATAGACATTACTCTTACAAACCAATAAGAACTGGTCAGGGATGTGAAGGTCGGGGGGAACCTTGGTTGTGATGACCATGAGATAGTGGACTTTAGGATCCTGAGTAGAGAACAAAAGGAAAGAGCAGGATCCCAGCCCCAAACTTTACGAAAACAGATTTTGTGCCTGTTAGGGGACCTGCTTGGAAGAATCCCAGGGAGAAAGCCCAGGTGAGAAGAGGTGTCCAGGAGACCAGTTGTAAATATTTAAAATAGACTATTTTGGAGGACCACGTCCTCTGAGCTTACAGACAATCCACCCACACAGGTAGGAAGTCAAGTAAGGGTGGCCAAAGGCCTGCATGGATGAACAAAAAGCTCCTGACTAAACCCAAATGCGAAAAGGAAGCATACAGAAGGTAGAAGGAGGGACAAGTGACACGGAAGGAATAAAGAAACACTGTCTAAGTATACAGGTATGGTGTTTGGAAAGCCAAAGCCCTTATAGGTATGGGTGGAGGTTTCTGAGGACTGGGAGAAAGCAAATGTCACTTTGGCAGGAAGAAGAATCCGAGGAACTAAGGCGAGACAGGCTTGTCTGGACTTCTGGGAAGGTGATGGAACAAATAATCCTGGAAATCATTTCCAAAGATATGAAGGACACTTGAGACTTATTAAATAATATAATTTTCTGTCATACAAGCTTTTATGTAAATAGTTATTCACAAAAAAAAGTCATTATTAGTTATGAATTTTGACAAAATTAATTTTTTTGAAACTGATTCTTGTCTAGAAATTTTTTCTTGACAAGAAATTATTTCTTCACTCTATGAAGAAGTAATATTGTATATTTTTGCTATGTGGTCCAGCTAGTGACTAGTATGATTCAGCTCACCCTAAACTTGACTGAATTGATCTTGCAGAATATGTTGGCTTACCTTCTTTTTCCTGGTGGTAAATTTTCTATGAAGCTCGAAATACAGTTGCACTTTCCAATTTTTTTTTTTTTTTTTTTTTTATTTTTAATCTAAGACATTTCTATATATTATTTAGAATAATCATTCATGTGAACAGAAGAAAGAATTTGTAAGGACAGGTACTGTTGAAATCCTTAGTTTCTGGTAGGCTCTATGGTAGTCAAAGAACCTTGGGGTTACAAAAATTGCATAAAGGTTACTTTTTTTTCTATCACCTCAGCAAACAGTTGCTAACATAAAATCACCGAAACAAAAGAGAAGCATGGAAGTCTTTCACAGAATGCACCACCCAATTCCACCCACTTTCCGTGAAGTCATGAAGCCTCTTCATGCCATTCACTGTTTCACTACTCTCCATTGCAATGACTAACTTCAGAAATAGCTGAGTCATAATATAAGGAATAATGAATACATTAAATTTTCCTTTTTTTTTAACAATCTTTGGGTAGTGAATGTTGCACTCCAGTTCTCATATCACCCGTTTGCATGCTTTCCTCGACTAAACTATCATAGTAATAGCTGTAAAAAGAAATAAACATGTAACACAATGTTGCTGAGACAGAAAATTCCACTTCCCTTCTTCAGACGCTAAAATTCCTCATTGGGGGCAGAAAGATCTAGGTAGATACCTCTTCTGAATTTGGTTGCAGCCTCATTTAAGTAAATTCTGTTGATCAACCTATGTGAGTTATGATCCAAAAAAAGTTCAAAGGACTAGACTCAGTAAAATACTAGGTACTCCAAAGAACTATATTTGTATAGTTATACATAGCTAAATGTATGTGTATATAGTTACATATATATACATACATATACTATATATGTGTATGTATCTTCAACTGAAGTGTGAATTACAGATCTATCTAATGGGTAACAATATAATAATGCAAATATTACTTGAAAAATGTACATAAATAGTAACACTGATTGTATTAGGTCCGTCTGAGATGGAGTTAATTTTCCCCATAGCAGCCCTCATTGTGCTGTGTTTTTTGCTGATAGCTAGAAAGGTGCTGATTACACGCCTGTGTTTTGGCTACTGCTGAGCAGTGCTCACACAGCAGCAAGGCTGTCTCTCCAACATCCCCCTCGCCCCAACACCAGTAGGCCAGGGGTGGGCAAGGCCTTGGGAGGGGACATAGCCAGAGCAGCTGACTCAAATTGACTAAAGGTATATTCCATACCATATGACATCTGTTTAGCAATAAAAGCTGAGAGAAAGAAGGAGGAAGGGAGGGTATTTGTTATTACAACATTTGTCTTTTGGAGCAACTGCTACACATATTAAAGCCCTGCTTCCTGGGAAATGGCTGGACATTGCCTGCTGTTGGGAAGTAGAGAAGAAATCCTTTGTCTTCCTTTGCTTCCATGCATGGACTTTGGTTTATTGAACTGCCTGTAATTTGACCCATGAGTTTTCTTCCATCTTATTTTCTTCTCCCTCCTGTCCTGCTGAGGAGGGGAGTGATAGAGCGGTCTAATGGGCATCTGTTGTCCAGCCAATGTCAACTCACCATACTGATAATAGAATGATGAAAGACTTAATGCTAAACCCGTACATTTAAAAAACACTGCAAAACACCAAGGTATCCAGTTACTAGGGTTAAATTTTGCCAATGCTGCAGAATTTAGATTGCAAGAAGAGAGGGTCACACTGCATTTGCAAAAGTAGCTTGGGAAAGCCTGCAGGTATCTCAGCATGAATAGAAATTCAAGGTCAGGGATATACTACTCTAAGACAGAACCCATTTTTTATTATGTAATCACTACCATAAATTTGCTTTACTATAAATACGTTAAATTGATGTACTTAGTTTACCATGCTGTTTCTAGGTAGGCATGATCTGTAAAATGCAAAAACCTGTCTAAAATACAAGAACATTTATGGTAGCTTTTGTATTTTTTGGTTGTTTCTTTCTAGCAGTGCAAAGGAGAAGTTAATTTCTTCTTCCATCTTTTGTGTATGTTCATTTTCTTTGGTTCTTCTCTTGAAATGTCTTTTTAGATGAACATGGGTTAAAATTTTAATTTGCACAGATTCCTTTGAAAAATCTAGAAATGTCCATTCATCCACAAAAGTCTACTAATACCTTCCGGCATTTCTTTGTATACATTTTGACTTATATGTTATGATAGCGACAGGTTTGGGTTTGTGGGGTTTTTTTTCACTTTATGTTTGTATATTATCTATACAAACAGCTCCTACAGGTTTTTAAGTCTACAGTCAGTTTTCTTACCTTTCCCATATGGGGTCAGTGCATTGCTTTTGGGAATGAGTTACAATTCACAAGGTTACGCAAAGACAGGGAGCAGTAGGAGCGGACCTGTTCCATGGAGGACGGTAACAGAATACATCACAAGTCCTAGACAAGTGGAGAGGATGGATCAAATCCAGGGTTCCTCTAGGTTGTCCAGGCATAAGTAAAAAGAGACAGAGTTGGAGTTATGGATACAACAGTGGTCCAGACTGAGTAGATGAGATAGGTATTGAGACAAGTACAACATATATACAAGGGATCCAGCTAAGAAACAAAGCTAAAACATTGGAGATGTCCACTGTCCTAAGTATTTGCCCATACTATCCCAAACACTCTGCCACTCATAACTATCCAGCCTTGGGGCAGATCTCTGGGTGGTATTCTTAAATAGCTGTTTAACCTGAAAGAAGACCTGAAACACATTCGGGAGACAGCAATAGGAACATGCTGGCTTGAACATCCCAAGGATATTCAAAATTCTCAAGAGCTATTGTAAATAGCCTGGAGGAGAATGGGAAGGTGAAGGAGTGGGGTAAAGTGTCCCCCCTTGTCTCCCTCACAGATCGGCTCTCTGAGAAGAAAAGGTAAAGTGTATAATTATGAATAGTTTCCAACATGATTCCCAAAGTACAGATATGACAGCAATGCTGAGTACAAATAGCAGATTATTCTCACAACCAGTAATTTTATCATATCATAAGCCAGGGTTACACAGTACGGCAAAATGACAACCTTAACCCAGACCCTGGAGCTGACAAACAGCAAAACAGGGAACATACACAGCAAGTAAGGTGTTACAGAACACAACTCTGAGAACCAGCACAACAACTCTGAGAGCAAATACATCAACATTGGGACCAGCAACTAATAAACTAATACAGTGAATGCTTGTAGCAAATTTGTTTTAACACACCCTAGTCAGATCTGTCTTTATCTCAACCTTTTGTGTTGGGTGCCAAAAAGGACTGCTGTGGTATAACCCAGCAGGCAGTGAAACACCACACAGTCGTTCACTCAGTCCTGGTCAATGGGATGGGGGAGAGAATTGGAAGAAAGGTAAAACTCATGGGTTGAGATAAAGACAGTTTAATAGGATGGGGGAAAAAAGGAAAATAATAGTAACGATAAGAGAATATACAAAACAAATTATGCACAATACAATTGCTCACCACTTGCTGGTTGATGCCCAGCCAATCCCCAAGCAGCAGACAACCAACCCCTAGCCAGCTTCCCCAAGATTTATTATTCAACATGACATCATACAGTATGGAATATCCCTTTGGCTAGCT
Organism: Cariama cristata; assembly: GCF_000690535.1. Classification (NCBI taxonomy): domain Eukaryota; kingdom Metazoa; phylum Chordata; class Aves; order Cariamiformes; family Cariamidae; genus Cariama; species Cariama cristata. The sequence continues at coordinate 32,235 of NW_009596137.1, read as the reverse complement.
GGGGTCAGTTGTCCAGGCTGTGTCCCCTCCTAGCTTCTTGTGGACCTCCAGCATCCTTCGCTCTCAGGACAGTGTGAGAAGTTGAAAAGTCCTTGACTTAGTGTAAGCACAGCTCAGCAACAACTGAAACATCAGTGTTATAAATATTAGTCTCATCCTAAATCCAAAACAGTGCACTATACCAGCTAGTAAGAAGAAAATTAACTCTATCCCAGCTGAAACCAGGACATGTTCCTATTGAATTCTGTTACACTGTGGGTTATATTTACAGCAAAACCTCTGAGACTGTCCTCCAAATGTGCAACCTCTAGCCCACCAGACAAATGGAATATTGACAACACTGTGGGCTTTTGGCTTTAATTTCTAAATGTTAGTAACAAAGAAGCCCGAGTAAGACTTCAGCTATGCAGAAAATAAAGGAAGAGTTCTGATCTCAGTGGGAGCCACCTTTAACTTGTAGCTCTGTAACTACAAATTTGAAAGTTTACATGGACCTTCTTCCCTCATTATCTCAGTTGATTATTACAAATTACCTAGTCTAAATGAAATTGTTTAGCTATTTCTTAAATTTTAGAACAGATGACTGAAATCATAAATTCTTTTACAGAGAAGTAGTGGTTGTTGGCAGATTTCATGGACTGCCCCAACTGTAACAAGGTAACTTATTGCAACCCCAAATGTAGCAAATGTGATTTTCAGTAACATCTTATACAGTAATTTAAATTTTATTGGATGATCAATCTAGTCAATTTGACCTTGTTGATAACTTAGTTTTTTATTAATATGAATGACAGGTTGACCAAGGCTGATAATGGTCTGTAGAGTTCTTCCTGACATGCTTCCAAATTCTATTATGTTACAACAAGCATTCTGTCATTTTTTACACATCATTTTATCTGAATAACCTTTCTTCAGCATCCTTCAGTTCTAAGTTTAAATGTTATGTCAGAAGTCTTACAAAATTTAAGACAGCTTATTTTTCTTTTTTTTTTTTTTTTTTTTTTTTTTTTTTCTTCCAGTGAATTACTTTAATAGCAAAAAGCTGCTGTAGAAATGGCAAGTACAAGCCATATCTGAAATTCATAAAAAGTAAACAACCCATGTAACATGGTATGTAATAAACTGTTTTCCTTTGAGTATGATATATATTCAGGATGTCTTTTCAGCACATTTTTAGTATTGCAACCTTAGAAGTAATCTCAAAACTGCAAGACTATGAAAAGATTGACAGTCTATAACACAAGCATATTAAACTACAGGCGTTTGGTCTGCCACAAATATTGGTGTGGATTCTGACACTGACATTGATGAGTCCTATATATTAAGAGCTAAAGATGAAAGCCTGAAACATAGACACAAGGAATCCTCTAGATATGAGTCCCTTGGCACCAGCCTGTTTGACAGCCCTAATCATCTTGACTGGAAAATGAATGTCTAAGAGCTTATATGGGTTTGGATTTAGTACTATAGTTTGTCAAAACTTCTTGTTAAAGAAGTATGTGAGTTTCATTTATTGGGGAAAAGATTGTCATTGCCAACATAGCACAACTTGAAAAATGTTGAAAACATCCTACTGAATCACATAAACTTTGTACTTTTTTCCTAAATAAATATGAAGTGAAGTTAGACTACTGCTTAATTTTGGATGACCTTATCAGTGGGAACTATGTACAAAAAGGGTAGATAAGAGGACTGTGATCTAATGTAGAGGATATAAACGCAGGTGTCACAAATCCTGCGTTTTTTAACAACTTGCCCAGGAACTGGTTCTCTAACATAAAAGAAGTCTCTCCATGCCTCGATAATTATATTTATTTCTTCATGAGAAATTTCTGAACTCTATCATTAAAGTCATGCCTTTGAAAACCTAATTTAAGTATCTACCACATAACAGTCAAAGAGGACTTACTATTGTAATTTAGATAAGAATATGTAAAAAGCACTTTCCTTACAGTCTACATGAACGTATGTCATTAAATTTAAGTTTTTAATGTCAGTATGAGGCTAGTTAGAACAGACTTATTAACAATATTCCTATTTTCTAAATATGTTTTGACATTTCTCCTATGAATGATAGACAATGATATTTTCATTTATTTTTAGATACCAATAACAACTGTAAACAGAATAATCTTTAAAAAATTGAAGTCCATCTTCACTACTCTCACCAGCATGCTTCTGTGTTCTTTCTTTCTTAGATAAAGATTCACGTTAATGAATAGTAAAATTTACAACCTATATACCCTATATATACTCTATACAGAGTATAGAGTTTTAGTGCTGATCTCTTTTTGATCTGTGTTTGCTTGATTGCGCAAGCATGAAATTCCTTTTTTCTTCCACAAGAAAATTTGAATCTTACTTTCAAATACTTCTACAGTTTTCTTCAAAATTATTTTGATAGCACACTGTAATATGGTGCTAGCATTATCTGAAATGTTCTTGATGTCTCTTCAAAAAACATCTGTCTAAAATCCAGTTAATGAAAAAGTGAGATAAATGTGGTTTTTTTCAGTGCCAGAGAGGTTAAAATTTCTAATGCCAAAATAATGTTCTTTGTACATAAAGAAAGAGGAGCCATCTAAGACTAGTAATAACTGCTGACATGCTAAGGGAAGGTTAAAATAATGAAAACTAAGACATAAAAGAGTCAGAAAATGAAGTGCGTTTGCATCACATAATACTGTATGACCTTAAATACAGACATGATGAACAAAACAGAAAAAGAGAAAAATAAAAGATGAGAAGAAATATAGCTATGTCTGCTTGGTGAAGACCTATGACTATTTTTTTTTTTTTTAAATAAAAATCTTACTTAATTATAGTAAGATTAAGCAGTTAAATGAACACTAGGTAGTAAGATAGGTCAGGATAGATGGATTTATGTTAAAAACCAAAATATGAAGGTGGTAAGAAATACATTAAAACCAGCTGCATTTCATGTTATATTATTCTCTAACACAACTGGCAGGTTCTATTGTTTCTGTGACGCTCTTTTTTTTTCACAGTAACTGTCATGTTCCTTGATTATGGACAAGTGCTTAACTCAATTGTGATTGATTTTGCACCTATGCAGATATCAAACAATGGTTCCATTAGCTCATCCATTTAAGCAACATAGTTTTCATGATTGTTTCAATCTGGTTCTTAAATTGGCAAATAACTGTGTCAATGAAATTACACAGTTTTCATACAGAGTTTGTGTATGAAAAAGAAAGTTGAATAAAATAAACATCAAACTTTAGTCAGATTAAAAATCTTAAAATTATCCTTTTTTTCTCTATTAGCAAAAGGATCTTAAAATTACCAGCTCAGAGTTTCATACCTACCTTGTAACTATCAATAGTAGGGTACTACTGATCATACGGTTGGACTTGATGATCTTACGGTTGGACTTGATGATCTTTGAGGTCTCTTCCAACCATAATGATTCTATGATTCTATGATTCTATGATCCTTTTTTAGCCTAATGAGGCTCTGCCTCTTCCTTCTAGCTAATAGGCTGCTGAAAATTATCGTTTTTTAAAAGAAGATTATTATCTCTGTTACTAGATACCTCTGCTCAAAGACAGAGAGGTATTTGATGTCTGTCGAGGTCCCTAGTCTTGTTTCCCTATACAGTCAGTGGACAGAGCTGGGACAATTAGTGCAAGAGACAGATTATCTATGAAAGTTTTCAGTACTGTCTACATCTATTCTTTGACTGCACAGATAATTCTTGAGTCTTTTTAAAGGACTAAATCATCACCTTTCAAGCCTCATCCAATCCCATGTGTTGGCACCTTCAGCACAGAGTAATTTAGTTGCCTGTGTTGGTGATATTGTACTGATTGTTTTTCTTTTGAAAATAATTAATACTCATTCATTTGACTAGTAGTCAAACTATTGACTTTCTATATTGCAATCTAATTTAATAACAATATCTGTTTTATTATAATTAAAAATTGCATTTTATTTTATCTTTTTAAAGCCTCTCTGTATTCTAAATTAAGTAAACACTATTCACCTCACTCCACAAAAGTTGAAGATGAAAAAATTTGAAACTTGTTCACAAAATGTAGGCAAATATTAAACCAGGACTTTTTATTATTAATTTGGATATTCAACTACATTATTTAATTAAATGACTCCTTTTTCTCTTCACTATAAAGATTTGAACTTGAAGTAGATCTAAACATGCTAAATGAAGTAACCAAGATTTCACATTCCACATCTTATTTAGGTTTGTAAGTCAAGACCTTTAGATACTATCAGTTTACATACAAAAATATGGTCCTTAATCATCCCAACCATTAGAGACTTTACAGTCAATAATCAAAGAGGAAACAAAATTTCTGTTTCCCATTGTGTTGATTAGCACTAACTAAATTTTGATGTTGTTAATTCAGCAACGCCATCGGTCAAAAGTTTATCTCAAGTAATGGAGGAAAATACTTAGAATCATAGAATGGTTTGGAATGGAAGGGATCTTAAAGATCACCTAGTCCCACCCCCCTTGCCATGACCAGGAACCCCTTCCACTAGACCAGGTTACTCAAAGCCCCATCCATCCTGGCCTTGAATGCTTCCAGGGATGGGGATTCAAAAGTTCTCTGGACAAACTGTTCCAGTGCCTCACCACCCACACAGTGAATAATTTCTTCCTTATATTTAATCTAAGTCTTCCCTCTTCCAGTTTAAAACCATTGCCCTTTGTCCTATCACTACATGTCCTTGTAAAAAGTCCCTCTCCAGCTTTCTTGTAGACCCCCTTTAGTTACTGGAAGGCTGCTGTAAGGATTCTTCTCCAGGGTGAATAACCCCAACTCTCTCAGCCTCTCTTCAGAGGAGGGGTGGTCCAGCCCTCTCACCATCTTCATAGCCCTCCTCTGGACTCACTTCAACTCATCCATGTCCTTCTTGTGTTGGAGGCCCCAGAGCTGAACACAGTACTCCAGGTCGGGTCTCATGAGAGTGGAGTAGACAGGGAGAATTCCCTCCCTTGACCTGCTGGTCACGCTTCTTTTGATGCAGCCCAGAATACAGTTGGCTTTCTGGGTTGCAAACACACATTGCCAGTTCGTGTTGAGCTTCTTCTCAACCAGCATCCCTAAGCTCTTCTCCTCAGGGCTACTCTCAATCCATTCTCTGTCCAGTCTGAATTTGTGCTTGAGATTGCCTTAGCCCACATACAGGACCTTGCATTTGGCCTGGTTGAACTTCTTAATGTTTGCACAGAGGGTCCACCTCTTAAGCCTGTCAAGGTCCCTCTGGATGGCATCCCTCCCCTCCAGGGTGTCAATCACACCACACAGCTTGGTGTTGGCAAACTTGCTGAGCCTGCATTCAATCCCACTGTCCATGTCACTGACAAAGATGCTAAACAGCGCCGGTCCCAATACCGATCCCTGAGGAACGCCACTCATGACCAGTCTCCACTTGGACATCAAGCCATTGACTACAACTCTCTGAGTTTGACCATCCAGGTAATTTCTAAAAAAGAGGAAAAAAAGGGATTAAGAGGTGCAACGAAGGTGTCTTAGGTTTTGTCTTTTTTTCTCATTACCCAAACTTATTTTCATTGGCAATAAATCAAATTCATTTTCCCCAAGTCAAGTCTGTTTTGCCCATGTCAGTCACTGGCAAGCAATCTCAGTGCCTTTATCTCAATCCAGAATCTTTTTCATATTATTTTCTTCCTCTGAAGAGGGGAATGAGAGAGCACATGGGTAGGCATCTGACAGCTGTCCAAGGTCAACCCACTGCAGTTATTCGTGAGAAGGAATATACTTTTTGTGGTAATACTGTGGTGCTTCATGGTCTAAAATAATATACACAAAGCACAGATGAAAGCACTTGGTAAGAATCATTTCAACTTGAAAAGTATCAGTCTGTGCTTGTTGGCAGTGGGATGATTTCTAGAGTTTTCTTGTAACACATATGCTCAAATAGTCTGAGAACCTTGATTAATGAAGGTCTAGGGTTGATGTTAATTTCTTATATCCAAAAGTCAATCACTATTTCTCAGTCTCACCAATCTCTATAACACGTTCTTCCCTTTAAGAAATTGTGGTGTATACATTTGTACTGAAATGAGTTAACTACTACAAGTGTGAGGACAAAAGGCAGACTTTTGAAAACAAGAATAATGCAGAAGAATAATAATGTTCTTCTGAACATTTATTTTTGTGTCTTTTTGCTTAAAGAAAAAAAATAGTTAAATTAAACTCACAAACTCAGTTCAAATGTAACAAGTCCAACAGCTAAATACTTATAGAACTGTTTCAGAAGTGGAAAGAAATCAGAAAGCAAAAGAGAAAGACAGTTTAAAAAAGATGAAAATGAGTAAATTTTCTTATCTAGGTTGCTGGAAAAAGAGCACAAGCTTTGGCAAGGTTTGAAAACCTTTTTAACTCTCTTTTTTGGCATCTCTACCAGTGTTTCAATTACTGTATGATGATACAGCAAGTTGCTGTCAAAAAGCTTAAAAACATCTCATGTAGCAAAGACATCTAAAACACTGTAATTTGCACAAACCCTAGCTTAAAATTTTATCATTTTTCTTCTTTTAACATACCTTGAAAAAAAACACTAGTAATCATACTTTTATTTGCAACTAAGCTTTGTCAGGTAGAAGTGTATAAATTTTACAGTATGTGAAAATTATTAATGTAGAGCTACTTAATTAAAATAAGGTATTCAAAGCAAATGTTCAGTTTGAACTACTTATTTCCTTAAATGAATATTCTTTTAATTCAACAAATAAGACAGTCCTAATTCCTGCAGTTCAATTAACAGAAATAAAATTTATTATATTTATTTAAAGATCATCAAAGATTTAGACACTGATCCTATTGAAAATGTTTTGTGAATAGTAAAAAGTATTAGGAGATAACAGAACACAAAGCTTTTCACTTCGTATTTCTTCCTCTGATTAAATGAGAATTGTGTCGCAAATGACTAGTACTCAGTTACTGACTGATTTGCTAAGTAAGAGTAACAGTGCTGGGGAAACTAGTCTAGATATTCAAAACAACATTGTATAAACTATTCAAATTATATGAACTAGAATCCATTTACTCTTGCAGTCCTTATCTGCCATTTGTTGCAAGATGTTTCAACCCTACTACAGAAAGTCTATTCAAAACCCAGGTAACATATGTATTAACTTTATAGATATATAGATTAGATACATAGATATGCATGTGTGTGTATGTGTGTATGTATATGTCTACTTGTGTGTGTGTCTGTGAGACATGCTCAGCTTTGCTACTGGTTGAATGAGCAAACAAGAAAGCAGCAGTCAGTTCTCTCAGCTTGGGATGGAGATCCTGGGTCCCTGGGTGCACTGGGATGGGCTCCAGCAGTTGGGCAGGAGGAATTGCCTCCTAACATCTCTTAACAGCAATAAAATAAGCATACTCAGGACAAGACACATCCTCTTCCTTTCATTTTTTTGGCCAGTTTGAACCAAGGAACAAAAGGAAATTTATGTATTGCAGAGTTCATAACTCCCTGGTCTCCATTCTGTATATAAGTCACTTGACTATTTCTAATTTCCAAGAAACAGTAAGTACTTTCTTTTCAAAAGAAATTTAAAACAGCGTTCATATTTTCCTCCACTGAGTAGAAACTGTGGTAGTCTAGTACAATGATAGATGGCAAAATCAGTGCCTGTGTACTCCTACCATAATTTGCAAGATCAAAGGCAAAGAAAAAATCAGAACCTGTTATAAATTAGTTATTATATTCTCAGTTTTGTTTCTAGTTGTCTGTTCAAGTTGCAACTGGATAAATTTGGAACTATCTATAAAAGGGCAGTTATGTAAGAAAAATATTGTGTGATGAAATGGACTGTTCCTGTACAGCACCCGACTGATTGCAAAACAAGGATGCAATTTCATGCCTTTATAACTAACATTTAAAAAAAGGTGTAATTTAAATTTCACACTTGTCAGCAGTGATCATGATCTAGCTTAGCCTTTTCTTGAGTGAAAATGTTTTGCCATAGGATTCCTAAGTTTGTTAAAGGTTCTGTCCTTATGACATTAACTTCTGTTTCGACAGTCACTTCTGATTAACTCTAACACATCAAAGAGTACTAGAGATAAATTTATCTAATGCTTACCATTTGATTTTGCATTATTTTAGTATCTTAATTGAAATATATTACAATATGGAATAGAATGTGTGACATAGTCTAAATATATTATGTCAACATTACTAAACTTAGCAGCCACATACATTACTTTAAAAGAAAGAGTAGCAAAGTACTTCAGTAGTTCCTCTTTCCTTAGTCTCCTTTTGATTTTCATTAATTGTACTAACATCTCTGTCTCTCTTTTGTTGTTTTAACCAAGTTGTACATTAGGTCCATATGTTTTCAGATCATCTTGTTTAGTCTTTTAAGTACTGTTGTAAGATTAACTATCTGACAGTATTCTGGAACTTTTCCAATTTTAAAAGATGTTTGAAGAAAGTACAAGTACCATAAGTTGTCTTGCCCTTCGTCGAGTTTTTCTAAAAGTCTTGGATGCTAATTTGAGTGAACTTACAACATAAAAATGTCTATATGCTGTAATTGTGCTTTTAGATTCTCCAGAGCTACATTAGGAAAGTAAAGTACTTCCTCATTATTGCATACTATTAGTCAACTCTTTTTTTTTCTAAACGCAGATAACCCTTTTTTTGTTATTACTGTTCCTGACTATGCTACTTTGACTATGTCTAGCAATGGAACAATGTTAGATACAGGATATTATTCCAGCTATTGTGTTTTAAAAACACTTCCCATGAAATACTAGCTACAGCAACTTTCCTCCTGTGCTCCTTTGCTGTCTTTCACACATTTTTCCAAGCATTAAGTCCTAATTCTGATTGCTGTAAACTCTTCTTTTCCTTAGTTGCTCTTTGGTATTTTTATTGATGTTTTTACTTTTTCTGAAATTATTAAATTCTTGAGAGGAAAGAATTCTGTGGGTTAAGGTGGGAGAAACAAAGAAAAATTGATTTTTTGTCAATATTTAAGGATGGAAATGAAATCTCATTAATTATAAACACATTTCGGTCATTTACATAGCATTTGTTCTAATATGTCACTGAAATATTTTATATTAAATACAAAATATATTCTTGCTACATAACTAGTCAAACATACCCACGTCCAGAGGTTTGTAGAATGAAGACTCTATACTTTGATAAGGAACTGAAAAAAGATAAATACAGGTGATCATAAAATATCTTGTCTTTTACTTCTCTAAAAGAAAGCTATTTAAGAAACTTGAAGCAAAAGAAGTGAATGAAATTAGCCATCCCATTTAAATGCCAAATACTGTAAGAAATGGTCCAATTTTTACTCCCTCATTTGTACTATCTCTTTAGATATTAAATGAGACCAGGAATGTTTATTACCCCAGGAAACAAATAAGTTTAGTTTTTTATGAGTTTAACCCTTGGTGCTGTGAGTTCCTGAAGGACATTTCTCTCCAAGTACACTACATTGACAACTAGCTTCTTTTCCCATTTAACCCAAAGACCTGTGAGGAGGTAATTAGTTAAAAATAATTATTTTAGGTCATATACAGAGACAAGGAGAAAAAATATATTAGTTATAAGTTTCAAAATCAAGGTAGGATATCTGGCCTGGGGGAGAAAATATGAGTCATTTGCATATGATAATTTTCCCAGAATTGCTTATTACAGTCACAACTTCTAAGACATAATAATTTCAATTGTACTGTCAAAGATATTTTTTTTTTTCCAAAGTCTCTTCTCTATCCCTTTCTTCAGAGCCAACATTCAAGGCATTTTTTTTTAATGGCAACTAGATGTCAATGTCATCTCTAAAGTTCATGTAATTTTTTAAGCAGACATGACATGGCTCTTTATTCTTTGCTAATGACTTTCCGTAAAAAGTGTTCTTCAGGTCATCTTCTACCTCTAGTGTTTGCAAATGTGATATAAATAGATATTTGTGGATACTAGTATGAAGAACACTTAAAATCAGCATTTTTGAGTGGTAGATATAAATTTCTGATAGGTATGGGATTTCAAGCACATCCAGTAGAATCACAGAATCATAGAATCATTATGGTTGGAAGAGACCTCAAATATCTTCAAGTCCAACCATATACTCGATGCCACCGTGCCTGCTAAACCCATTAAACCATGTCTTGAAGCGCCACCTCTAAAGGTTTTTTGAACACCTCCAGCGATGGCGACTCCACCACAGTACAGTCATTATGGAATTTGATAATTCTCTCCTTTAAATTTTCATTTAATCTTATAATATAAACAAAATTTTTCCCCTCTTTTTAAAAATTATATAACTCAATATGAAATTCCAGGTAACATTTCCATTTTATTTATCTGCGTTCTAGTTTGACATTAATTCGCTCATACTGACAAATGCCTGTCGTGTGAATGTTACATTTAATTCTAAGCATTTTCCAGTCTTCATACAACTTCAGATTTGCTCGTTTTGACAGTATAAAAATGTCTCAGACTGCATATTGTCTGTAGAACACTGTAAGGATTGTTTACTTATTTACTAAGGATTCATCAGAGAGAGTGAACTGATTCTGTTTATCGAAGTGAGAAGTTTACAGGGGAAGAGGAGAGAGCAAGACAAGATGGGACTTTAGCGTACTGTGTGGCATAGGAGGGAAAGTTGTCACAGGGAAAATTGTCACAGGGCATAAAATCCAGACAAAAAAGTTCCAATTGCACTTTATTATTGTTATTGCTAATTTTATATAAAGCACATTTCTTATGAGAGTGGAGTGGAAAATCATTCAGAAACCAAACTGAAAATGCATTAAAAAGTTAGTAACTATTTTAAACTGGAAAAAATTATGCATTGGGTGATAGAATGTGAAAATAATGGAAAATATTTAATTGTTTTTCAAAAAATTTATTTTTTTTGCTTTGAAATTTTCAAAATGTTCTCAACATGATGTTTATAAAAACATTTTTGTTCATTTCATACATTGACTTACTCAGAATAAAAGGGATTAAATAACACCAAACCAAAAATAAATGTACATACATAAATATATATAGTATATCATAAACATGCACACATTTCTCACTCTGTATTGCAACCCAAAATTTGAGTAGCAAAGTAATCGACTCTATAATCTGCCTTTAATTTATTCACCCTACAAAAAGTAGTGATATACACTTCCAGTTATTTTCTTGTATGAAAATTATTATTGTCTTCTTTAATCTGAATTTCTCAAATGAAATGTATATCATACTTACAGAAAAATTTGGTGTATGTGCATATGATTTAAAAATATGCATTATGCAAACAGATAACACCCATTTGGAAAAATCAGAATGAATGGTAGATGATATACGCCTGGCAAGAGAACAGGCTGATACTGACAATGAGAAGAGGAATTAATCTGCTGGATAGGACTGGTCTTAACTGATGCGAAAGGTGCATATTAACACTAGTAATATATAACAGTGATTAGTAAATAGAGAAGACACCATCTTTGGTTCTGACTTCTCTTGTCAAAGAACTCTCATACTTGACCATCTCAGTCTCAGAAGCCAAGAACCATCAACGACTAACAATCAGAACCAAAATGACTCATAGTACACCTAAATATACCTAATTAAACTAGAATTGACTAAAATATTTGATTAATGCTTGATTCTTAGTTATTCACAGATGGGTTTAACTAGCAGATAATCCTAAATAAATGCTTGCCTTGTGAGATTTGCCTTGTGTCTCAAATCTACCTGAATACTCCAGTCACAGCAGTCCAGTCTTCCTCAATCACAGTGCAAAACTAGAGTTTGGTATTCTCCTCTTAATTGGTTATACTTATTTCAAATTAGTACAGAGATCTAAAGATAGTCATAAGCAAACATGTTTTAAGGCCCTCTTGATCCTCCATGTAAATTGTAATCACAAAGTATTCTCTTAGTGTTATGCTCACATCACACATGAAAAAGCTTAATATAACAGTGAAAAAAACCCAACCTGTAAAAACATTTTAAAAATCTTCCAGTATTTAAAAGACCTCTAACATTTTTTTAGATTAAGTGGGTATTAAAAACGTATGTCTTTTAATGAGATCTGAGTTGTAAAAGTTCCTATTGTATTTATTATGTATTGGCCATAGTCTGCAGCTGCTATTTTGAAAACATGGGCTACATTTCTCCTTTTTTTTTCCCCCGCAGGAACCTGGGATCCCAACATCACATGAATAAGTGAGTAGGGCAAACAACAACTCTGAAATAGTCTGGCAATCTTGCGAGTTTTGGCTGACACAAACCACTAGCCTTTTGGTCATGAAGAATCTCAAAGGCACTGAATTTTGCAGAGTTATCTAGGCAGTCTGACTTTTCACAACATACCCTGAAAAAGGAGGATGTTGGTAGTTGTGTTCAAGAGTTCACGTCTTACTTTCAAAGTTCTGTTTTTCTGCTCTGTATGTCTGAGCAGGTCTTCTGGCCAACCAATATTTCTGATTCCACAGTTTCCTAGCAGGCAGTCTGCCGTACAACTCAATCAAGAGAATTCATATTATAGCATAGTAAACACAAAATAAAGGCCAATAAAAAAGGCTTATAACAGATCATCTTTATTAAAATTAATTTAATTTAGAAGGTGCTTGTTTTTTTCTTTTTAAGTATTGTACAATCAGAAACATAGGTCTTACATTGGCAAAACTATGCAACTCTTCATATTTCCTTCACAAATTTAGTATCCTTGCTGTCATGCTTTGCAGTTTTATGCCATAATTACCAACGACACAAATCAAACGGACTGCACGCTACTTCTAACTATAAAAAAGCATTTCAGCTCCAAGTGAAAGAACATAATGCTCTGACATAAATGCACTTACACTTTAATAATATTTCTATGAGTAGAAGAAAGCTCTTATTGCAGTCAAATTCCAATCTGGTTATTACACTATCATATCAATTTTATTTCATATTTCTATGTCTTTTCCAAGTAAAAATGGATGAGATGGATTAGTTACTTTGTTTGAATAATGAAGGACAGTAGATATTAAAAAATCCTAACCAGTATGATCTTCGCTTTTGTAAAGACATTTCTTTTATACCTAATAACATTCCTTTTATTAAAATATTTTATTTCCTTTAACCTTTGACAAATCAGTAAAGTGGTACACTGAAATGCATCCTAAATGAAAGACAATAATTTCTTCCTGAGGAGAGAGCAAGTTTTCTAATAGAAAAGGAGTGGAGTGGTACTTTTGAAAGCAAAGAATATAGTGAAGTAGACCTGTCAGAGTAGAAACTGACTAATAAAAAGGTGATCTGGAGTGCAACATGTAAGAATCAATGGCAGAAAAACTAAATAGTACTGAGATATTTGTATTATAGTATATTCCTGGTACAGGAAGAAATAGAATCATGTTCAGCTTGTAGTGTACAACTGTACCACCCCTTACATGCCATATTAAAGTAACTCTCTAGACAAGGTTCATGCAGTCAGTCTGACAGTGTTGACCCTCATGAGATTATGGATTGCTCTTTAAAATGCATAATGTCCTAAATGTTCAAAATGGATGGCATTGGATGGTTAACTAAGCATAACCATGTAAGCTGTTTATAGACTGTGTTAGAGACAAACGTGTATGGATGATGAATGGATCAGAAACCACATTGTTATGTGCTGTTTTAGCAAAGGTTGCATAGTAACCATCAATTCTCTCCAACTGACTGCTGGAACACTTAGTTAAAGTGAAGACAAAGGTCAGTAGAGTTTGTTGCAGCTCAGTATATAGATTTATACACTAGTTAGGGAATTGAAGATTGTTCTGAGGGCAGAGTTTGGAGGACTGGTAAATCAGGCTGTTTCAAACTTGAAAGCAATCCTCTACTAGAGTGATACTCATTAACAATACACAGTACCATTTGCTACTTAATCACTATCAAGCATTATCAACACATAGACAAGTACCACATATACAGTACCACAGAAATCAGGTTTTTAGTTAGCATTAGTGGCTGTGTCCATGATCATTCTTAGTCACCAAGATCAAGGTGATCATGCTTTTTGACAGGGAAGATGGAACTGAAGCTGGGATGTCTTCTTTATTCCCCACCTCTCCTGTCTCAATGCTAATGCTTTATACTCTTCTGTCTCCACTCTCAAAGAGAAAGGAATGATCTCATCTGGTCTTGGTATATTATTTTTTGGATCAGAACTTGTTATGGTTTTGCTTATTCTGCAGGATAATTCTGGTTCTATCAGCCGTGCTGTCAGTATCTGCTCTGCAAGATTGGCTTGTTTTTACCACACATCTTCACTGTTTGTTCTTGCAGATTTTACTTCTTGCACATATTTTTCTGAATTCCTTTTGTCTACTTGTCACTTTGTGCTTGTGGTTATTAATAGTGCTAACATGTTACGAGTATTACAAAATATTAATGCACTGTCACCTGTTACGTCATCATTATGTGCTTATGTCGGGATTCACAGCAGTCAAATAGGGAACTGTGCCTTACTGTTGTAGAGAGTTCCCCAGCTAGAAGATAATATTTGAGACTGATTTAGGAGTTACATCTTGAGATTCTCGAAAGTCTGGCTCCCTTACATGCTTAATATTTCGTATTTCATCTAAAAACATAATGGCTATGTTTGTTCTACTGCACTACTGAATACAAGAGACTCAAGTTTACCAATCCCTTTCCTCAAAATCAACCAGCATTTTATCTGATTGGCTCACAGCCATGATACTTGAGATTAGATTCAGTACTACCAAGCTTTACATGCAAACAGTTACTCAAATGAGTTCAAAGCAGAACTGAGAATTAAGCTACCAGCTGAGAACTGTGGACAAGCGGGACAGTTTGGGCTTATTCCTTGATCTCATTTATATAGTGGTATACACACACTTGGCAGTTCCTAGGTTGGACTTTATGACCAGTTCAGAGAAGTCCAGTGTAGAAAAGATAAGTGCTTATACAGGGCTTATTCCCCAATTCAGTCTGTTCCTTTACAGCAGTAGGCTTCCAGGGCAGGGACTACTTAGTTTTACATTGTACTGCGGGAACTCTTTCCACTGTTACTTCAGTTATAACAAATATCCATACTCAATTATTGCAACAGCAACCACAGTAACCCCCTTTTTCTTCTCCTTCCATTTTTTGCTGCAAGCCATTTTCTTTCCTCTATACCAACCCCTGCTTGTAAATACAGTTACTGTTGTTATTCAGTCTTTTTTGGGACCAATGACTCAGCAATCATACGCTTTTCCATGTCCTCTCTCTTTGGTTGCCCCAGCTAAATGCTAAGGACTCCACAGAGGCTTCTCTGTGTCTGCCTTCTTCCCGGCATAGATTGTTTTTTCCCATGTTTATCTATGAAGATTTTAATGTATTGAGAAGTGTCTGCTAGTCACAGAATGTTCATTTGCAGTTCAACTACTCTAATGTGTTTTAGACCCAGATGAGGTAAATGAAATGAGAATAAGAACAAAATGCAAAAGAGGAGCATCCAGTTTATTGGCAGCCCATTTCTTGGTTACTAGTTATCCATTGCTTATGGTCTGGTCAAGGGGCAACACCTCAGAAACTTTTCTGCTTTCTCTCTCTATTAGTCAGGTATGAGATGTACTTTTGTAAGGATTGTAGGTCAAGATAAAGTCAAGAGAATTGCTTTTTTCTGCTTAGCATGATGGTCACACCTATACTAATTCACTGAAGTCAATTGAAATCATCTAGTGAAAAAAAATGGGTATGTGTAAGATGGAGTCGGATAAACTAACAAATCATTGTTTCACCAGTTTGACTTACCAAGGTAAATTACCAAATCAAACAGAATTAACTTAAATAAATTTTAACCTGATTTATAGAGTTTGTATCTATTGAATTAGAATTTATCTATCTCATGTTTTTTAATGGTGACCTAGATCTACAAATTTCTTTTTTTTGTTTTTCATAATTCCTCTCTTCCACCTTTTATAGAGTTGATTTCTAAACACAGATTTTCATCAGTTTTTTTAATAATGCAGCGCAGGAATCACAGATATTCTATAGAAGAATGTTTCAGGATCTACCTTCAAGACCTGAGAATGTTTCTTATCAGCCCTTGAAACTATCAGATAACTGGAACTCCCGCTCAAAATGTGTCATGGACATGGAAGGAGAGGTGGACTTAGGTCACATTTTTTATGCTGTACCTGGAACCATTTCTCAGTCCCTGACGTTGGTGCTATGGCCAGGCTGGATCCAGGTAAATACTTTAGGCAAGATTTGGTAGACCCGACGTTTGACTTCTGGTGGTTCTGTTTTCCATAAAGGAAGTCCAGGCATGCAGAAAGGTGCAAGCAGGATGCTTTGATTTGCTGCTAGTCCGAGCGATCTGCTTTGTCATGCGAAAAACTGTCATCTATCCCCCCAGCCCCTACCCATTCCTTCTAGGGGTCCAATAGGGAAGGGTAGCAGGTGTGCCCGCAATCCCATGACACAAAGGGCTGTCATTCCCCCTCCACCCTGGGGTCTTGTCAAGATGTTACCACTGGCTACTTACGTTCTTTAGCCTTCTTTGTACATATTCTGCATACTGTAATTTGTTTCCCTCACTTTCAAGTTACACAAAACTTCTGAGCGTGACCTTTCTTCTCTGCAGTAGCTGTGAACTCCCGTTTCATTTATTTGTAATCCAGTTGCTTTACTTCTTTTGCAGAGAAGATATAATGGAAGAAAGCTGCAGTGAGACCTTACAGTACTTTGAAGTTTTGCTTTAGTGAGATACACATCCCTGATTTATTAGCACAATTTACAATTATATTGTAAGTAATTAAAGTGAAAACTCACTTGTCAAAATAAATGAGCACAGTATATTTTGTGTGGAGGCAACCTTGATGGTTAATTGCATTTGAGTCCTTAGTCATTTGCAAAAAAAAATTGGTAGTCTGCAATGAATCTTGTAAGTATTACTATGAATTAGAAAATTTTCATTCTATTTTGCTAAGGGTAGTCAGAGTTTCATTTTATTATACTGTCTTTCAAGAAGCAATTAGCAAGTTCCAATTCTACACATTTTCAAATGAAACATTATGAAAAACTGAAAAGTATTTTGAAAACATCTCTTGATTACTTTGCTCTGAACTTACATAGCACCAATTTGCAGGAGAATATAAAAATCCTGCCTGATTGCCTTCAGGCAGAAAAATAATCTGTGTATAAAGGGAGAGTAGAGACTGTCATTTAATCTTGACTTTAAAGAACCATTTCACCCTGTTTCTTGTATTTAATTCGGTATATTGCAGTCTGGATGGGCAGATAACTAGACAGGTAAAAACTGTTGTGGCTAATGGGTCATGCTCTGCTTGGATGCTGGTAACAAGAAACGTACTGCAAGGGTCTGTACTGGGACATGTCCTATTTAACATCTTCACCAGTGACCTGGAGGAGGTGACAGTGCGCACTTTCATCAAGTTCACAGGTGACGCCAAATTATGAGGGATGTTTCAGTGCCCTGTACTGAAGCACAGGACAGCCATCCAAAGTGACCTTGAAAGGCTAGAGGAATGGGCCAGCTGGAACCTCATGAAATCAAAAGAAAAAAAAAGACAAATACAAAGTCTGTCCCTGGGAATGAAGCAAAAAACCCCCAGGGAACTGGGTTTGTCTAGTTCAGAGAAAAGGAGACTGACAGTTAACCTCATTGCTCTCCACAGCTTCCTGAAGACGGGAAGTGGAGAGGGAGGTGCTGATCTCTTCTCCCTGGTATCCAGTGGCAGGACAAGTGGGAATGGCTCAAAGCTACTTCAGGGCAGGTTGAGATACGGTATTAGGAAACATTTCTTTACTGAAAGGGTGGTCAAACTCTGGAGCAGTCTTCCTAGAAGAGGTGGTTGATGCTTCATGCCTGACTCTGTTTGAGAAACATCCGGACAATGCCCTTAATAACATACTTTAACTTCTGGTCAGCCCTGAAGTGGTCAGGCAGTTGGACTACATGATTGATATAGGTCCCTTCCAACTGGAACTATTCTGTTCTAATAAAGGATGGGGACTGACAAGCTGAGGAACATCCCAGGGCCCAGAGGGGCTCTGAGGCAGCAAGTTGAATGTGAGCCAGGAGCAGAGATGGCCAAGAGCAACTGGGGCAGCCTGGATAGGAGCACAGGCAGCAGGTCCAGGCAAGAGACTGTGCTTCCTACTTTTTATTCAGCACTTGTCGGATGGCAACAATAGTGCTGTGTCCAGTGTTGCACACCCCAATACAGAAAAGACATTGATAATCTGAGGCGAGTCCAGGAGAGTGCCACCAGGAAGATTGGGCTGTAACACTTGTCCTATGTAGAGAGGCTGAGGGACCAGGGCTTGTTCAGCTTAGAGAAGAGGCTGTGGAGCACCTAACAGCAACCCCCCACACTTAAGGAGATGGAGCCAGGCTCTTTACAGTGGCGTGTGGTGGGAAGACGAGAGGCAACGGGCATAAGTTGAAAGAAGGAAGTTTAGACTGGATACAAGGAGAAATTTTTTTCCACATGAGGACAGTTTGCATTCATTACTAATATTCTTAATTTATATATTTTTTTCCTTACCATGCTTTGATGCATCAGGTCTTGCTGAACTAAGACATGGATGCTATCAATGTCTCTCCAACCTCAGCAAAGATCACAGGCAAATCTGAACAAATTATGTCCATGTAATTGGAAGTTTTTAAAAGAAAGAAATTAAAAAAACCGGTTTCCAAAACCTGCCTGGACAAGGCCCTGAGCAACCTGGTGTGACCTCAGAACTACCCTTGCTTTGAGCAAGAGGTTGTACTAGAGATCAGCTGAGATCCCTTTCCATCTGAATTACCCTATGGTCCTAATTTTAATTGGGCAAGAACAGATGGAATCAGAAAATTTAAGAGCTGTTCATTCTATAATTTCTGTAGGTACTCTTCACAAAGTTCGTCACAAGCTGTGACAGTCACATCTCACTACACTGAGTATTAGGTTACTAATAAATAATAATTAAAAAAAATTAAATGTCAAACTTTGAATTTATTTCTTTTACAAACTTCCAATTACATGGACATAATTTGTTCAGATTTGCCTGTGATCCTTGATGAGTTTGGAGAAATATTAATAGTATCCATGTCTTAGTTCAGCAAGAGTTGACACATTAGAGCAAAGTAAGGAAAAAAAATAAATTAAAAATATTAGTAATGAATGCAAATTTAAAATTATTTATAATACCAAATTAATTATTTTATTCAGCATGTATTTTATTACTCTGGCAGGACTGTAGGTACGCCCTTTCTTCTTTAGAATATTTAGTAGAGTTTTTTAGTTATTTCTCCCATGACCTTAGAAAGACTTTTTCTGGAAAAAGGGGACTTATATGACCATAGACTTCACACTTTCTTTGTTTTGCATTTTGCTCACTATTTTCAATAGATCCATTAGAAAGTTTATTATTCCTACAAAAAACAAGGTACATGTTCAGCTAAGCAGATGTTTGTTCCTCTAACAGTGGTGGACCTAGATAGAAAGGACAATTTCTTCTCAGACGGCTTACTCCCTCATTTTCCTCTTCTTTCCTTCATATATTGGCCATCATTACTATAGCAACAGCAGCAGCATGAGTTCCATCTATTTGGGGATACAAGTAGTCAAAGGATGTGGTTTTCAGATATTAAATTTGCTTATTGCTCTTTAACCATTCCCTAACTCTTTCAGGAAAATGTGGTGGCTGGGTTAACAAATCCTGCAGACAATATTTTAAGACTGTATTATAAAACTTACTGCATTCATAGAATGAATGGGACATTTAAAGATCATTTAGTCCAACCTCCCTGCCATGGGCAAGGGTATCCTCCACTAGACCAGGTTGCTCAAAGCCTCATCCAATCTGGCCTTCAACACTTCCAGGGATGGGACATCCACAGCTTCTCTGGGCAACCTGTTCCAATGCCTCACCACCCTCATCATAAAAAATTTCTGCCTTATATCTAATCTAAATCTATCCTCTTTCAGTTTAAAACCATTACCCTGTCCTATCACTGCAGGCACAGGTAAAAAGTCTTTCTCTATCTTTCTTATAAACCCCCTTTAAATACTGGAAGACCACAACAAGGTGTCCCTGCAAGCTTCTCTTCTCCAGGCAGAACAACCTCAACTCTTTCAGCCTTTCTTCATAGGAGAGGTGTTCCAGTCCTCTGATCATTTTTGTGGCCCTCCTTTGGACCTGCTCGAACAGGTCAATATCTTTCTTGTACCGGGGACCCAGAGCTGAATATAGTACTCCAGGTGAGATCTCATACAAGCAGAGCAGGGTGGGGTAATCACTTCTTTTGACCTGCTGGCCATTCTTCTTTTTGTGCAGCATAGGATACAGTTGGCTTTCTGGGCTGCAAGTGTACATTGATGGCTCATGTCCAGTTTTTTTCCAGCAGTACCTTCACATCTTCCTCCACAGGGCTTCTCTCAACCAATTCATCCCCTAGTCTGTCCTGGCACTAGTGATTGCCCCAGTCCAGGTGAAGGAGGTTTCCCAAGGCCTTGTTGAACTTCATGAGACTTGCATGGGCCCACTTGTCAAAGTTCATTTCTATGGCATGCCTTTCCTCAAGCGCATCAAGTGCACCACTTAGGTTGGTGTCATCCACTTTATCTATTCCTCTGTAACTGAAATTTCTACATTAGTCTCAGTAGTATTACTGTAGTGTAGTTGTACTTCCTGAAGTTTTTCAAAGTCATCTCTAGATTTAAGTAATGCAAGTTGTTTATTTTCAGTCAAAATTTGCAGAATTATTATTCATTCTTTTTCTGAATCAATGTTACATTCTATAAATAACAACAGCCACACTACAGAATGCCATATGTCCGATTGCTATATTTTTGCCATGTTGTTTTGTGGTTTGTGTATTTTTCTCTTATTTTCTGATCTATGGAAATATTTTTTATAATTTTTTGCATAGTTTCCTAGTTTCTTTAAGAAAAAAGTCAACACAACCCTACAAGGACTTGCTAAAAGGTTTTTGAATGGTCAGATGCATTTTATCAACTATTATTATTCATCCAAAATTCTTGTGACACATCTAAATAACTCTGGAAGACTGGAAGGAAATATATGACAGCCATCCCTGGTTTTACTCATTTCTTTAATTCCATTTCAATTGCTTCTCCAACTCCTGAAGGCAAGATTAAGATCATTTGAGTTAAAAATGTAAAGACTTGTCACCCAACACTCTTGGAACAGACAAATTCTTTTGGGGATCCTTGGCAGAAAGATGATGGCACTACGTTGTAGTTGCAATTACATCTTTCTTTTTTTAATAGAATTTCATGATTATGATAACATAGAATTTTATGATCAGAATAGTATAGGACTTTTATAAGCAGAATCAGTGTAGCACAATTTTATGAGCAGTATAGTACAGAATTTTATAGCACAGCTTAGTTTAGGGTGCCTAATCACCTGGACCTTATGCAGATCGGGTCAAATCTTAACACTTGGCTTGCCGAATCAGTATAACAATCATAATCTAGGCTCAAACCGTGAAATAGAACATTGGTCACTCACTCAGTACTCAGAGGAAGCAGACAATGATGGAGGGGTCACTGACCGCTGGAGGAATCATGGCTTTTGCCATCCAGTAGCAGTTCTAGTCCAAGTCCTTCATAGATTTTATAGACAGTGCTCTGTATGCCATTACGTTTCCCTGTTCTGTGACGGGGTCATCACCATCTGATTGGCCAGGTGTCTGTGACCTTCAAAACCAGTTAGAAGGGAAGCAGCAGTTCAGCTAGCCTAGTAATTTGTCTACAGAAATAGCAAAGGGAGAGACCGTGAAAAGGAGGCAGAAGATCTCTGCTGTTTCCTTACCCTTGCCATCTCCCCAAATCCACAGTAGTTGTACTGGGATTCTAAGAAGGTACATCCATTGCTGTTCCTTCTGACATCTACTGATGGCCTACTGTCAATTTATCTAATCCCATTTTGAACCTAATGGTATTGTCTCTTATGACAGCAGTCTCACAGAAGTTCATTACCTGTTCTGCAAAGAGATATTTTCTTTTATATGTTTAAATTCTGTTGTCAATTTATTTGCCACATTCATGAGTTTTTAAGGCCTGACTAAATCCCTGAGCTTTTCCCTCTCCGAAGTGAACCCTAATTGTTTTAGTGTCTCATTCTGAAAACAGCTGCTCCATCTAGTATATCTTTTTAGTTGCTATTCTCTGCACCTTTTCTGACTCTACCGTATCTTCCCTGAGAGGCAAACACCAGAACAGTGGAGTTTTTAAGATGTCAACACAACAAAGTTTTATACAGCAGCAAAATTACGACCTCCATTGTATTCTCTTTGACTTTCCCGATGACGCCAAGCATTTTGTTAGCTTTTTTTTGGTAGATGTAGCACATTGAGCCAATGATTTCAGACAATTGACAGTAATGACTCTAAGTTCCACTTACCTAGAAGTGTTAGCATTTTTACCACTGTGTATATATATATATATAGTTAAGATAATATTTATTCCCTAAAATCATTACCTTGAGGTCATCTTTTATAACATTCCAGGCATGTCCAGTTACGCTGCTCATTAGTTTCTGAAATAGTTTGTATGATTTTGGGGTGAAAAAACCTCAAAGTTGTTGCTTTTTTTTTAATAAGAACTATTGTACATTTTTGGAGTGTCTCTCCACAACTGATTTAACACATTAAGGAAAGGAATATTTTCCAAAGTTTTATCTTTTTTACAGTGATACAGAGAATTATCCACTTTTATTTAACCATTTCACAGTCAGTCTCCAGGAAGCCTCATTACATTCCCAAATGATTGCTCCAAAAGTAGTTTTTTTTCTAGGAAGCATCCCAAACCAGTCACTTTTCCTTTACTTCTCTATGCCTAAGAAACCTGGATCTGTGGCTATTTGCTGTCTTTTTTTGTCCTTTGTCTCTTGGAACAAAATCTTCAGTTATGAAATCTGACTTTGAGTTTAAGCAGTCGATATCCAAGAGATAATGTTGAGAGATAATATTGAATCTTGCTTCTTCTGTACATAGTAATTTGACCTGAAACTCTGCCAAGATGAAAGGAAAGAAAATCAAAAGCTAATCACTTAAATTTAATAAGACTGCTAGACTTACTTTGCAATCTTTATTTTTTTCTCTTTTTAACCAGCGAACAGGTTATATAGTGCTACCAGCATCTTTTTATGCATTATGTATTTTATTCTACTGCAAAAGTCTCAAACAAGTTTTCATCCTTCTTCTGTACATTTGCTCTATTCTGTATACACCCATGAAAATAGTTGCATAGTTCTACTTCCTGACTTTAAATAACATAGAACAGATTTTGCAAACAAACAAAAGGATGGTTTTAACAGCTTTATTATCTTTTTTTCCTTTGTCTTATTTGTTTGCTTGCTGATCTCTTTTTTGTTTGCTTCACATTTAATTCTGTATTGCTGCTGAACTTTTTTATAGGTAACATAGCCCACATACCTGTTACTGTATCTTAAAGTTGTAAGAATGAAGTTTTCTTCAGTAACTAGTAATAAGCAAACTGATAAATATTGTAGAGGTTTACCTTCTGTGTTTCTCTACAAACTTATTGTGCATATGTAGTTTTTCAGGAGAGACTTCTACCAGACTAACTTCAGGAAATCTGGGGATAGTAAGAGTACAGTTCCACTTGGTACCTATTCAAGAAGGTACTGCATAGGGTACTTAAGTACTATAAATAGAAGTAGCCTTCATAAAACCAGTGACTACTTCTGTAGGTGGTTAGGTCTGTCAGCAGATAAGATGAACAATGAAAGACTTGATGGCTCTGATACTAAAGGGCAACAATTTGCTCTCATCCATATTTCTAATGGTTAGCTCCATCTACATATAGGTCTTCTTCAAAAGAGGCAGTTGGAGCAATCCAAAACAGAAATAGGGACTGAATTAAAAATCAAGTGTGGCCAAAACTGGACCATGGGACTGTGGGATATCTGGAAGACAAGGGACATATTGTTCGCAACCCAGACACACTGAATATAGACTACGTGACCATCTGAACGCATGTAGGATCATTTTATGTTAGCAATGAGCTGGAGGGTATTTTGAGAATGTGATAAGATGTGGGAAAGTGCAGACAGTTATGCAGGGAGATAAGCTTGTGGGGCAGGAGGTAGATAAGCTTGAGAAACAAGGCCATGGGAGCAGGATATAGGGGAGGAGTTGTTGGGAGGAGTTGAGCCGCGTGGACAGCAATGCTTAGCAAATCATGTATAGCCGATGAGCGTGTGGACAATGCATGGCACCAATCATAAGCTGAGCTATCTTGTGTTTAGGAAGTGCAATCAGTATATTAAGGGCTACGGCTTTTTAATAAAGTTGGCTTTCTTCTGATCATATTGGTCGTGTGAAGAGTCCGTGAATTCCGCCTCATGGGACTCTCTCGTTTATGCTGTCATTCTTAATGTTTAAATATTAGTGCATTTCTGGGTATGGGCACTGCCTGAGGCAATGCTCGCATAGACGTTAGCAAAGGCCGGAGACTATTCCAGAAGGCGGCATGAATGCAACCACCCTGGGGGAGGAAAGAAAAGGAGTTTGTTCTTGTGGATGGGAGCTGTACCGTGCTACCTCCTCTCTGGGCTAAAGATTAGACCATTAGCTATTCTATTTAATGGTGTCCTGATGAAGTTCATAGCCAACTGCATTTCTGACAGAGAAAATTCACATATTCTGCAAAATCCTCATGTCCTTAAATCTGATGTGCGTAAGAAAAAATTAAGAAGAATTTGCAAATTTAGTGTGCAGCTCCTTTTCCCTAGCTTGCCTATCTTCTAGTAACAAGTTCAGGAAAGTAAGAATAATAGTTTAGAAAAAATAAATTATTTATACCACTCTGTGTATGGCAATCTTTGTCTATTTGGCTTTAAGCAGAGCGAGGGAGAATTTTTCTTCCGCTTTGGTTTGGCATGTGTCAACACTTTCTTAATGTCATTATACACTGAGGTGGGATTAAACCACCTATGTTCTTGTTTTTCAATAATTCTAACTTTAAATTATTTCTTGAGGTCTTTAAAATCTATTCTTATGTAAGACAAAATTCTGTATGATACAATTTCATGCAATATTTATACAAGTTTTTTATTAGAAATACATCTGGTATTGAAAGCTCCTTTTTAAAATGCTAACAACAGCTGGGAGCATTCTACCCAAATCACTCTTTGTAAGTAATTTTAATTATTTTCTTCTACCTGGGCTCTAGATCTGAAAGTCTATGGTTTTTTCCTCTGATATGACTTTGATATTTATGTGCTTGCTGTATTTGATTCTATTTTTGAGTTGACATATGTGATGTTACACGTGAACTTTCTGCCCCTATCTATTATTTTTTTTAATTTTGCATGTGAAAAAATGAAAGTAAAAATTCTATGTTTATTAGACTTCTGATTTTAAGAACTCTGTTCCTTATAGTATCCCATGTACCTTAGACAAATTTGTACAATAGTTTTTACAACTTGTTTATTCAAGTTCCACAGTAAGGCATGAGTTCTCAATATTAAAAGGAATCATTCTAGAC
Organism: Cariama cristata; assembly: GCF_000690535.1. Taxonomy (NCBI): domain Eukaryota; kingdom Metazoa; phylum Chordata; class Aves; order Cariamiformes; family Cariamidae; genus Cariama; species Cariama cristata. Next base: position 6,730 of record NW_009596137.1, on the reverse strand, counting down.
AGATAAGTGAACATATGAATTCCTACTTCAATTTTAGTATTACCTACCTTTTTCTGCATTAATTTGATCTACTATTTTCTGTTAGTATTTTAGTCAGCTATGCTGTCTCCCTTTTATCTTAGTTTTCAGACAGATTTTATTTTGTCATTTTACTTCTTTAGCCTCAAACCAAAGCTCCTCTTCTTTTGAAAGCTATTTGAACTTGCGGACATATGTCTCTTTGCCTGCCCTTCCTTTCTCTTCCCCTAATGGAAAGTTCATGTTATCCTTTTGATTTCCTATGTAAGGAGAGAGTACATGTTTTTATTTCCTTCTCCTCTCTGTTAAAAGTGTCAATAAGTCTGTCCTCTCTTGAGTCTCTAGCCTGGTCAAAGACTTCAATGATAATTCTTCTCTGCTCCCCAAGCCACTTCTCCCTTAGTAAAAGAGGAGGTTTCCTTTTAGAACTAGCTATGGGATAAATGGACTTTTGGAGTGCTAAGTCTTGTTTGAGAGTTTTCTTACAGCCTCAGAGATATTCTCAAATTTTGTCTGACTCTTTTTTTTATTCCTAGCTACTCCAATTAGTACATCTTTTCTTAGCTATATCCAATTAGTGCATTCTGTTGATGACATGAAATTCTTCACAATTTTTTATGACTTTTATGACTATTTTTGTTTGCTTTTTTCCCTGTGGTATTTTTGTAAATTGTATGTTTTCCAGTTTGTCATTTCACTATGAATTTTTTTCATATGCTCTCTAACTAGGGTTTTTTTCTTTACTTTTAGACCCAAGTTTCATCCATTTTAGCTCTGCTATCTATGGAGCGTTTCATCCAGTCTCTGTATATCTGTTTCTGCAGTCTTATTTATCTATGGCCAGTTTGAAATGGGAGTATATGTCCTTTATCTTTTTATACTAATTGCTACCCTTTATAGTGAGCTTTATCTTCCAAGGTTTAAATATATTGTTTTACTGTTATTTTCCACATTAATGATGTCTCTAAAAAAAATTAAATATGCAACTCGATGGATAGCATGGAACAGTCCAAATCCGTAGTAATGCAAACTCCTTTATTCTCTAAACCAGGTGGACATATGGAAACTGTCTAGTGGAAATGATGCCTGGCCATGATCACAATTCATGGACCATACCCAGCAGTAGAGTTGATTGAATGGGAATGTTTTCTTCCACTGTGTAATGAAATAGCATGAACATGGTCGTTGTATAAATTGTATTGGCGTTATAATGCAATGTTTTGTTACTTATTTTGGTTTTTTTTGTTGTTTTTTGTGTTTGAGGATTTTGGGGTTGTGGGGGTTTTTTATTTCATTTTGGTTTGTTTTGTTTAGGGTTTTTTTGTAATTATTATTAGGATAACACATATTTCTTAACCTTTTTTGGTAGTCCCAGCATATGTAGTTCCACAATTTGGCTGATTGATTAGTCTGTGAAGTGTCAAGTTTATTTAAGCACTGGCTGTTTAATCTGCACACTGCCTGACCTAAATATCGGCAATTTTTAGTTCTCTATTATGTCCAGAATTTCAATATGCTATTCATCTTTCATCAGGTGAATAAGTTAATTTCCTTCAGTATGTTTTCCAAGGCCCACATTCAACTTCCCCAGCTATAGGTGGCTAAATGAAATCTATTGTAATTAAGAGCCTGAAATCCCATAAAATCCTATTGAAATATAAAATTATGGAGGATGATACTGTTGCAGTGCTTAAGACTAAGAAATTCAGAAGATTACAGAGCAAATTCCTATTACGTAAAACAGAAACTTGACATTTAAGTAAATGTTAGGAATAAAACTTTGTAATTTGCCTTGTAAATCTATTGAAACTGTTGTATAGGTACCTGTATAATGAAGGGGAAAATGAAGCTGACCTATTTAAAGAATACTCTCTGTAACAGGACTGTGATAGAAGGTCTTCTCTTCAAGAGCTTCTCCATTTGATAATTTCACCTATTCTGCTTTAAGTCAGACTCAGTGGGGTCCAGTGTAGCAAAGAAAAAAATTAGGTCCACAACTATCCTTCCCAATACATCTGATTATTCCTATAATTTTCAATTGTGTCACATCTTTGATAAAGTATGTAAATTCTTGTCTAAATCCTGACTAATAGCAAGTCTGATACCTTTACAGGACTCCGCTAGGAAGAAAGAGTGGTCCATCTTCTTCACCTGTGATCACTCACTGTAAAACTGGAAAAGAATAAGGCAGTCCAGTTAGGAGAGAGGTCAGTGCAGGAGGTTCACGGTGATGTTGGACAAACTCCTCTGCCCAGAATTGGTCTGGATTATACATTAAGCACTTGGATTTCTTAAAGGAACAGAGAAAAACATATGACTAGGGAGTTTGGGTTGTTTTCATCTACTTAACATGCACATAATTTTAAAGAGATAAGGTGTAACTAATCAAATCAAATCATCAGGTACAGATAATATCTTTGGGAATTCAGCAATCAAGACCACTTTTAAACTACTACTGAAATTATCAGCACCAGTAATTTCATTACACATAACTAATAAATGCTTCATAAAAAGTGTAGAAGAATTCCAACAGAACTCTTACATACCTAAGATAATATCTTAGTGGTAAGAGCACATGCTTGGAAAAATAGTTTTTGTTTAACATGTGAGTATTTCTATAATGTCAACCAAAAAATAAGACACAGCAAAGAAAGAACTGGAAGGTACACACAGAAGATTAACTTCAGGTTTCTGGCTAGTTAAATAAAAGTTGGTTTCGCAGTTAATATATATTTACTTTTATATATATATATAGGGTGTATCTATATATTGTACCACATAAACATTCATATGACATATTTGATGAGTAGAAGAGACTGCTGTGTTCCAGCCACACTACCTTCTGTCTGACTGTTTAAAGTAATAGCTTAACAGACCATCTGTAGAGAGAGCATCATGCACACCATTCATCCTTAGAAAAAATAAAATTAAGTAAAAAGATATAACTGAGAGTAAGATAGGTTGCATCCCTGAAAGAAATACCCCTCTCCTTGTTAGGTGTGGTAATTTTTGGAGACACTGGCAAATATCAGAAAACAACCACCTAAAGAAATCTCAAAAAAGCCCCACTATTGTCTTCCCTTAAAAAAACCCCCCAGTGTCTTCCCTTATTTTTCAATTAAAAAAAAAAAAAAAAAAAAAAAAGGAAACATTTAAGTTAAGGTTAAGGTAATAAAAACAGTAAATGAAAAGTAGTTAAAAGAGAAAAAAATTTCTGAAATCTTTTTCTGCAAGATACATGTAGCTTCCTAACAGCTGCACTTGCTATAACAAAGGATTGCAACAAATAACAATAGCTTTGCTGTGTTGTTCTTCAGTTGAGCGCAGAACTGTCAGAAAGCTTGAAAGAACATTTAGGAAGTCTTGACAATTTAGTAAGTTTAAAAAGAAATCTGGCAGAAACAAGTAAGTCTTTGTGGTATGGCTGCTTTGTGCTTGCTGCTAAAAGCAGCATATCACTGTGTACAAGCGCACTGTAAATAACATGGAGGAGAACTTTAGCTCTCAATCATAGCATCCAGCTACATTTTAAGTATTGTAACTGGTTCTGAAAGAGAGAAGCATGACCCATCTTAAGCTACTGGTACTATTCTGCCAAGTGCAAGGAAAATGGAATGAACAAGGAGAAACAACAGCAAAAAGTGCTATTCAAATTGTTTTTTGTCATCCTCTGAAATATTTTCCAGCATTACAGCAAAATGAAAGTGTTTAAGTAGTTCTAAGTTGAGAAGTATTTCAAAATTATTTATTACAAGTAAAGACTAAGGAATTTGAATATCTATCCAGACATACTTTACTGAAAAAAAATGTGATTGTTTAAGTTATTCCTTTGGGTACCTGGAGCCTATTTTGAACACATTGATTTTTCTGATTGAACTAGTGGAACAATATCTTTAAAGATTCAAAATTACATTTTTTTTATCAGGACGCTATCATATTTTCTGTCCAGCCATTTAATGTTTAGCCTGGTTACCAACTTCTTACGTACTATTTTATCACTGTGGACAGAATTTCTACCCAGAGGTTTGAGAATTAATCAAGAATGCATCTGGAAATGCGACAAGTTGAATTTTAATATAATGGTTAAAATTAATTTCTGGTATAAAAGAATGGAAATATTTTTATGTGGTTTTATATATCTGAAAGTATATGTGCATCTATTTGCAAACATTTTGTAGATATAAATCCACACACTAAATGTGTATTTTAATGTATTACCCTGTAGGCCTTCTATGGGAGCTGCGCTAGTGGAATATCCCGTGAAAACAGGAGATGATTTTCAATTATACTAAGTAATAATGTTATGCTAAACATACTTTAAGAAGATCTAAAATGGTGTAAACTGTCTTGTCAAGATTGCGATTAAATGTCACCAGTAAAAATAAGAATCAGATGTATCAGCTCCCAAATTTTCTATGCAAATTTGTATAGAAGATAAGGCCAGATTATTACTAAGGAAGAAACTAAACAAAACAAAAGCCTGTGTTTAAAATGAACCTATTGTCTGAAGACTCTCAGCTAACTATCTGATGTTCGAACAGGGGTTACAGGTCTAAGAGTAAGAGAGATTGTTCAAATTCTTTCCTCAATGCCTTTATCTGGGGAAGGATTTTGCTTACTTAGTCTCTTGGAAATCTTACAGCAGATCTAAACCTATTGAGATATGGACAGATGGAAAAAAAATCACTATTAGCAACAGATACTAAGTTCTGACAAAGTTTTTTTAATAAATTTGTATTTATTCATTTGTACTTACTGCTAACCAATTATATTTTGTGCTTTGCTGACAAATCACAAGATCTTTCCAGTCATAAAGGATTACAGAAAGAAAACTCTGCCTCTGGTCTTCAGTGCTCTACAAACCCCAGCAAACAGAATATCTTGAATCTGTGACGAACTGACATATTCAGAGGAAAGATCACCATGATGCAGAACTCCAGAATAACTCCAGACTGAATAAAAATTCAGGTCTAAAACAGCAAATTTTGTGATTTTGTGGAAGGCTTCTAACAGAAAGTGAAAAAACCAAACAAACCAAACCAAACCAAAAAACACACACCCAAAAACCAGGGCCTTTAAAGTTCAGTTTATATTCTGGCCTATATCTTATAATTTTCACAGGTTTTGCATAGTCTGCACAGAACTGAACACTGGATTACTAAGCTGTAGGACAAGAAGAATGTAGTAGTTCGTCATTTTCTTTATTAACAGAAAAGTTTATTAAAATCACAGATGGCTGGACAATTCTTACAATTTGCAGGGGGTACTTAAAACATAAACATAGGATTCGCCTAACCCACTGGTCTTCCATGACTGATTCATTGCCTCTGGTGATAGAAATTTCTTGATTCCTCAAAGCAAGAATAAAAAATAAATTAATATGATGCACCTACACAAATCAGCAGCATTGTATTCACTATTGTCCTCTTGGATGAGTGGTTTTGTATAAGGAATGGGAATTTATTACTGCAGTTTGAGCATGCTGTTATTATCAGCTGCCAAAATACCAGCAGATTACAGCTCCTTTTTTTGTCTCCTCCTGGAGATCAGTAGGGCTGTTGTACAAATGCAGAGCCAGCAGTAAAGTGGGGATTATCTAGCTCTGAATATGGAACATTCAGGAAATATTTGTAAAGATCTATGCTTGTCCTCTTGGCTGCATTTTTAAAGTAACAAATTGGTTGCAGCAGATATATATATATATAGGTAAGCACATGAGCCTATTTCTGCTAAATGTTGAGGAATGTGAGTTCTGTGGTTTCAGGTAGAAGTGACTACTGCAGTCACTTTATTCTTTCTCCCCACATGGCTGATCTCTTACAACACTCATTCATCACCATCATGAGGATGCAGCTTGGATCCAGGACCTTTCTTGGATAACCAGCACTGAAGCAGAAAGAAACATTTTGTACCACAGAAAACCTGAGATATAACATTAAAATGAAATTTAGGATTTAAAATAATAATGGTTAGGGTTGTAGCAGTTTTGGAGTATATGACTGATGGTAACTACATCACTTACAATCACTGTGATAATGAGTGATGGTTTTCTGCACTGTGGCTATAAAGAGCAGAAAATCCTTTTGCCCTGTGAACCAAGAAAACATGGCTCCCGTAGCAACTGCTGTTTACTGGGAAAAATGAGAGTATGCCATTAGGTCTACAGAAACAGTTTGAATATACTTTGGTGAGAATCAAAACAGTCCATATATTTTGCTGGTCAGAGAGCTGCAGATGTGGAGGGCCAGTACCCAAGTGCATGCAAGTAGAATGAGATTTAGAAATGTGGAGTGGTGAGTACTACAAGTTGAAATCATAAAAGTTACTATTTCTAGAAGCTACACAAATTTTATTTCATATGAACATGAGTTTTGAGGATTACAAATTAAATATTTCATTGGAGTATTAATTTTTTTAAAGTTGTTGATGAGTCAAGTGTCCTGAAATGCTAATTAACTGGAATAGAAGAGTAAAATTAGGTCTTTTAGTCATTGTCAAAGTTACTGAACGTAGTTAGTTGTTAAATTGTTGTCAAGAAGTATTTAATGCATAACTTGTTTTCTTGTTTCTATGAGAACTTTTTATTTGTTTCATATATCTATAAGAAAAAAGAGTCAGTGGGGTATTCATTAATATTTTAATTTGGTTTACTGCCTTATTAATAGGCATTCCATTTTCTGAGTAAAGTTAGAAGTATTCTAAGTAGTTTTTA
>NW_009596136.1:86190-92742 GCF_000690535.1 Cariama cristata | reverse complement strand
CTTCAGGGCCCTCGGTCGGGGTCGCGGCCTCCCCGTTCTGAAATTCACTGGCCACCAAGGCAGCGAGGATCGTAGAAATTAATCATTGCAAATTATTTTTAAAAGGAAGTACTGATAGCCTAAAAAGAGATAATTTTTTTTTTCTTTCATAAGCCTGCTGTGTCTTTTAATTAATTTCATTTTCACCACATAGCATGCAATTAAGCAAGTAGAGTTAAGTCTTCTCACAGGTAAACTTGCATTCAGAATGTTAGAAGAATCTAATCTGACCTTTAAAGGACTAGAATTTAAGCAGTCAAATGCTTGCTCTCCACAAGCAAGTGTGCACTTTATATGTATTATCTACCTGATTTTTATCCTGATAGACCATAACAGCTCCTAAAGAGCCGTTATAGATTATTGTGTAAATCCTTCTTTGTTCATGGACTATTGACCCAACAGTGCATTATGTCCCTAAAGAAGTCCTGATAGTCCATCATGTTAATCCAGTTGCAAGGTTAGTGCACAACGTACGGAAAATCTTTACATAATTTTCAATGAAATTAAATAAGAATTTGCCTGTGCAGATAATTATGCTCCACAGTGAAATAATTCAATATCAGAGATAATGTAGGGTATACTCGCATACAGAATATTAGATCGTGTTGTGGGTTACACATCTCTGTGTTTCTTATTAAAATTAAATTCAGGTTGTGCAATGAGAATAGTTGGAAGTGGATAAAACTATTAGCTGAGCTTCAGAGCTACGATAACTACAGAGACTTTATTTTTAAACAGAAATTTTAACAAAGAATATGTTCATTTCTGATATTAGTAAGCAAGTGGAACAGAATTTGGGATATAGAAAACACATCTGAAAAAAACAGAAATCATACCTGTACTTCAAAGCTCAGTTACTCACAGCTTATACCTAAATGCAACACTGTCCTCTAAACAGAAATTTTGTGTTATGACAGAAGCCAAAATGCAAAAGTTTTAAAAAGTATTTAGCTCTCTGAACTATATGTAACATACAGACAGCTGGCAGCTTTTATCTTGTCACTCAGGGCAGCCGCCTTGTGACGGATGGCTCTGAGGTGGCGGGAGGGCTGCCAGGTGGGCAGTACACCGATCCCCACCGGCAGCTCCGTCTCCCCTTGTCTCCAGCACCAACCCAAATCTCTCCTTTGCATATATAGCCCTGCTAAGGCGGTATTTTGAGTTTTATGGCATAGTTACTACAAAAATTAAACTCTTTAGTGATTTGTACTTCTCTTATTTATACATGTGCTGATCTTTCTCACTGAAGCTAACATTTGTAGCTTTAATTCGACTTCAGAATTATCCATAAATGAAGTGAAATCATTACCACGAGAGAGCTGAAATCATGCTGCTATATTGCCATTTTAATTCATCACTCCATTACCCATTTCCCAGTGAAAATATGTCCTACACAATAATTTTCAAATCTCTTAAAGGAATTTATTTTTTGTGCAACACAGACATCACAGAAATCCTAATTTGCTGAATTCAAATAGCACTTTGCTGCAGACAGTTACATTTGAGGTACAATAAAATATCTGGATCAAAACATCCACGAGTTTGAGGAAGAGTTCCTCTCAAAACTAGTGTTTCTAAAAGAGGAGTAATGTTGCCAAATCACCACATAAAAGCTTCCTGGCAGTATGTAACTACACGTCTGATGGTTTTACAGTAACACTGGACAATAGTTTTATAGAAAGCATTCTCCAGGGTATAACTGCAGTATTTAGCTATTGCTCCAAATGAAGACAAGAGTGTGAGAGAAGCTGTTTTCACCCAGTAAGACTATGCTGATTATTAGAGTAAAGGAAAATGACAGAGCTCCTGTCCTCAGCAGAAGATGAAGAAGAAGGGCTGCGACCCTACCCTTCCTCTCTTTGTTCATGGCATTACCATGACAGGACTCTGTTTCCTCAGGGGACAGCATGCCCCATATATCTCCCCACATTCATATATCCCCCATGCACTAGCCCCTCCAGGCAAGGCAATCCAAGAGCCATTAGCAAAGAGCAACCCAAGCACACAGGGCATAACGAGGACCCTGAGCACTGGGGCACGAGGGGTTCCTTGTAAATTCACTCCTCTCTTTACAAGCCAAATGCCACTTATACACCTCTTTACCACGGGGACGGCTTTATCTTGTGGACCATGCACTGCAATAATTGCGGGTGAATCTTCAGGCACTGTTTCACATCCTTTGGACCGTTCACTTCACCAACGGTTTGAGCAGTACCAAAGGCAACGAACTCTACTTGCGAAACATGAACGCTGCAGGTCAGTAGGAAACATTCCGTTTAGTCTTACATGGACACCACAGGATCTTACGTAAGACACAGGTATATTCTCCTTTACTGCCTACAGAAGCAGACCATTAATATTTTACAGATTTCTCATCCTCTCCGTTTGTGTAATTTATCAATGCCCAACAGGTCCTCTGCCAGCTATACATTAAAACTATTTTCAAAATATTTCATTGTCAGCCCATGGCACCTTCATTATTTATTAAGATAAGGGACATGATGAACAGGAACAGTAGGGAGCTTGTTTGCTCAAACGTACTTTATGAATCCTTTGAATGCACAGATCTGCTAGGAATATATAGCCTGGAGGTATCAAAGAGTCATAGGTATGATTCATGCAAACAATAAAAAAACTGTATGCTTGATGTGGTATCAGCACCATCTGCCTGGAAAGTTCTCCTCTTGAACATATACAAGCAGGACCTTTGAACCCTGTGACTTTATTTCAGATGTGCATAAATATAAATCAGAGACTTAATTGTATTTAATATAGAGTCTATGTTATGGTTTTTTACAGTATGATGACTGAACAGTATAAGCAGGTGAAAGGAATCTATAGTTCATTCTCTCTTCATTATTACTTTTTCAATGAGGAGTGGTCAAGTTCCCCCTTATGCCCCGCAAAAGGATTCCTTCAATTTGCCGTTCTCTTCTACACAATTTTTTTTAATTACCTTTTTGGAAAAACGAAACAAAGATACCACCACAAAAAACACTGCAAGAATCATTGTTTGTTGCCTGATTACATTATCTCTTGTTAATTCAGAGAATTATAGCACTTTCTTATGTTGACTAAAGAGACTCACAAAGTCCACAAATAAATAAAGAAATCGACACATGAACAAGGCGAATTCCCAGCGGAATTTTGAAGTGTGGTTAGAAAGCATCAGAAATTACCTAGATCACTCTTTTGCCCATCTCACTCCCATGGCACTACCGAATCCCCATTCTGCAATTGGCTTAGAGAGGATAACAGGGAAAAGCGGCTGTTAGGACACGAATCTGGACCTGAACGCCCAAGTTTGTAGAAATATGCCATACCCCTCTCTTTTTCAAGCGTACTAGGATATTTATTAGAATAGGAAGTGCAGTCCCAGGCAAAGCAGCACCTGACACACATTTCTGCGTCCTCAGCCCCAGCCCTACGCGTCTCATGCAGCCCTGGAGTAGCAAACCAACTGCACAGACCTTGTGTTGGGAAACGTCTTTGATCTCAGACCAGATAGCAACATAATAAATTAAAAAAAAAAACCTCCCAAAAACCAAACACCACAAACGACATTCCTCTTAGATTTACGCCTTCTGCAAGTTGGGGTAACAGCGTAGATGCAGACAACCAAATGGCTTAATTGCATGTCCTTTGCTTGTTAAAGGCAAAGTGTTACCCAGAATCTAAGCCCAGACTACAGCACCAGGTACTCCGTAACTGTTAAGTCACCCTCTAGCCCACTGGGCTTTATGCCCAGTCATGAGAAGATGAGTTTTGTTCCAGCCCCTGAGTACAGAAGCCTTTCTACAGAATCTGTAGAGAGACGACGATGTTTAACTTGGAAGAGCCCCAGAGTGAGTCAGGATGGAGACAACCAACCTACAGTTCCCCAGATAACACGGAGAAGCAGTTTGTAACAACCCTTTTGGAAAATCAGCACTGTCATTTCTTACTCATAATTTTCTTCAGCAGTTTTAACATGTTATTCTCTCGTTAAAGTTGTCCCAGTTATAGTGAAAATTATTTCCTATCCATGGATGACTTGTGAACTGTCAGCAAACACTTTTTGCATATTTGATTCTTAAACTGCATAATCAATAATGTAGTATAATTCATTTCGTGATTAGACTAACTAATAGTATAAATTGTTCTACTTTCCTTCTAGATAAATATTGTTTTGTGGGAACTAGAAACCCATATCTGATAGAAGGAGGAAAGTTGTATTTACAATCAACTCATAAGCAAAACTATATCAAATTTTTTATCAACAACCTGATAAAATAGCATTAACACAGCAGTGTTTTAAGTCATATTACAATTTATTAATTATTCCTGTCATTATTCACCAGCTCTAAGCATCTGTATGCATAGAAAATCACCTCTTTGATAAGGTAAGGAAAGACTATCACATATACTTATTTTAATCAAGCCAGCTGGTATTTAATTTTGTATACATTTCAGTTAAAAGAAATTTAATTTTCTGTCACAAAGATAATTTTAATAGTAAAATGTAATCATATGTCCATTATATATGACATTCAATTTTATGCTTAATAGAGCTTGTCAAATTGAAAATTGCAGTTTAAGACATAATCCTTCATAGGGCCTGTCACATACACAAATCTGCCATTTCATTTTTATTAAGTTATCCAATAATTTCTTAACAGACAACTAAGCTCTAGAAAAGATCTCACAAAGTTACAGAGAATAAAGATCTCACAAGAAAATTTGAGCCTGCATTGGTCAGAGTCGATATACAGAAGAGTTCACTTCAGCAAGAGAAAATACAAATCTACAACCTGAAATGTGATGACTTCATGGTTATGAATATTAAATTGTAGAAATATTTACCCTCAAAGGTGTAGAAGCATCATTTGCTCTTAAATCACATTCAGCCTCATAACTTCAATAGTTTTAATGCATTTTTTCATTAACCGAAACAATTATTATGAACACGGTATTATAAGAAAATATAGCTTGCAGATTTCAAAATTATCCACTGTGGAGGTCTTAGCAACTGAAGGCATGGTGGAATTAAACAAACACAGCACATATAAAAGAGATTTTGTAAGGAAGAGCTAAGGGAATAGCTTAAAAGAAGTTGAGCAACTACCTCTTACCTAGGATTTTCTGATATTGCTAGAAAAAGATGCAGAAATTAGTTAAGATTTCAGTTCAGTTTTCCTGCAGTGCTCAGCTGGGTTTACTTGAGAGCAGGACTCAGTATTTAAATTTTGATGTCAATAGTGTTTGTCAAATATTTTCAGAAAATACTCTGATAAATAAGGATACGCTAGTGATTGCGTTCGGAAGAATTTGGTATGTTATCACCATGTGCTCTTTTACCAGTTTTTTTTGTTTTGCTTTTGTTTGCTTGCTTTCTTTTTATTCTATATGTTTGTTTCTATAAAATCCAGATTTCCACATGTACAGATTGTCACCCATTTGGATGGGTAAACCAAGACCAGGTTTTTGAGCCGGGTTCCTAGCTGGCATACATCAGAATGCCACTGAAGTCAACATTAGAAGTACACTTACACTGTGCTGTAATACCCCAATCAACGTTCATTTAACACAGAAACCTCCCAAAGACTCAATGCCAAAGACTATATATTTCCATGAGTTGCATTTGAAGCAAAATCTCAAGAATAAGAACCCAACAACTTCGAATTGCTTTTATTAATTTCTACCTAGGCCTTTTATGTTGGCTGAAGTATCTGCAACACTGGATTACAGAGGTAGAGAGCGGAGGAGGAGGTGGTGGCTTTTTTCTCTAGTGATGAATGGAAGTCTGACTACAGCAGTGATGTACACTATCTCGGTTGCTGCAGGGGTTAGATCACATTCGGAGAGGAATGTGCAATTGAACTGACAGAAGGCGAATGATTAGCAGTGGACATCAGTCATTTGTTTCAAGGCTGTAACATGGTAAGAAACTGGGCACTGGTATTCATTTGCAGAATTTCACACTGGTCGATGGATCCGTTCTCAGATAATAGATGCATGTATGTTGATATAAAATCATGCAATTTTTTTTTTCACCGGCAATAATTACATTTAGAAACAGAATCAGAAAATTTGAAAGTGTCACAAAACCTGTATCAGTTTTTGGCCCAGTGCCTGACTACAAGTGCAGGGTTATTCCTAAATCATCTTGCGGATTGTCCACTCCAGCTAACAGTATCCCAAGGGAGATCACTTCAGACACTTCCCCACAACTGATGTATAACACTGTCAGAAGCCTCTTGCTGATAACCAACCAAAATTTTACCTTTTTAAGTATCTTCCTGTAACTTCTAGTTACGCTCTCGCTTACTGAGCAATTCCTCTCCTGACTTGGTGTTAACACTTTTCATATACTTGTAGATGGTTATCACACCCTCACTTTATCACTGCTTAGGCAAGCTCTCCACTTCCAGCTTTATCTTTTATCTTCAAGTCAATTCCCCTAGTCTTCAGGTTTTATGTCACTACTTAGACACTAGAAGGAAAATCCGATGTGCTAAATTTTGGTATACTTGA
>NW_009596136.1:64934-86159 GCF_000690535.1 Cariama cristata | reverse complement strand
TGGAAGGCTATTTGCTTGCTTAATTCTCCATTTCTAAGCATGCTTTTATTTTGCCATTATGAAGTCCAAGTAAAATATTCAAATTTTATTTGTGAGGGTTTTTTTTCTCCTTACAAATTGTTCATAAGCAGATATATATTTTATTATATAGCTTGGTTTATAATTTGAATTTTTTCAGTTTACTTTAAAGCATGGGTGAAGTTTATGAGTATGCGTTGTGTTCAACTGAAAGTAGTGAATATTTGGCATGTATATTAGTCAATACTTGGTCCCTTAGACACAGAATATAGAATTCCTTGGTCTTCGTTTTCACAAGAACAGGGTGCAAGAGACTTGAAAGAAATCACTACATTAAAGATGCTTAAATCTCGACTCTTACTGTAATCTGAGAATTTAAAAAAGTTACTGGCCATATTTCATTAGACTGTCTTCTGCAAATTCTTGATGACATAGCATCCCTTTTGAAAAGTCAACAACTCTTCATAGACAAAAGTAATAATAAAAAGGAGTAATTGGGATTAATTTTATTTAAAATGTAATGTTATCTGGAAATGTTGACAGTAAAACACTGTAGATTATAAAGCAAAATATAGATATATTTTGGTGTGGTTGTAGGTTAGTTTAGGTCTTGAATTAGGCTTGCGTAAAATGCATATTGCTTCATAATTGTGAGCAGTATGTGGATACAATATCCAAACTGCTGCACACTAAGCAGTGTTTGTTTAGATGCTTCAATGACAACATTACAGCCATTAATATTACAGTAGCTGCTGCCGAGAAAGGTCCTGAACTGTGAATCCTCAACAGGGCTCCAGCCAGCTCTTGGGATGCACAGAGTGCATGTGATGCTCTGGAGGTCTCCAAAGTAATTTTTCACCTGTCCACACAGCACGGTTCTTGAATTTATCAGTCTGGCCCTCTCTCAAGCAAAAATGTGGTTAAGGTTCCTGTTTGGCCCTGCTAACTGGTGCTCTGGGAAGGCTGCTGGGGTCAGGGCTCCGGCCAGGGTCCAGCTGAGCTCTTCAACAGGTCTCTCCTGTTCCTAGAACAGAGGTTTTCAGTACCTGTCTTAATGGGATGCTCTCACACAAAAAGCAGAAAAAGTGGTGACAGACCAGCTTATGCTTTTGGTGAGCACTATCTCTGATGAGAGAGGCCAGAGAGTTACAGTAATCTTGGAAGCAGCTCCCTTATTTAGTGAAAGAGGAGGTCATTTTACTGAGAAAGAGGAAGTCAAATTTTTCTTTTTTAATAAAGTTCAAATCTATTCCTAAACTTCTCATGCGTGTTCATTCGAAATAAGCTTTGTAGGAATAAATGTTCAAGACAAGAGAGTATACAGAACTAAACCTGAGAAATTCAGACTGAGTTTTTAATATCTTCAGATTAGAAGAATCATTGGAAGAATCTATTTATGGTCACATATATTTCAAATTGCCCTATTTAAGTATTTAATGGCAAAACATCTGGACAATCTGATCAAATTCTATTAAAATTACTTGCATCAAGGTTCTATGTCGTATCTGAATACTGGAGTACTTAAATTACTTCACTATCCTTGTAGATGCTTGTCTACAAGAACTAGATTCTCTCGTTTCTCTAGTTATTTTTTTTTTTTTTTTAATGAATTTTATATAACAAAACCCATTTTTTCTTCACCATTCCCTCTTTTTCTGTCATTCTCCGGAGAAACAGTTCAAATGCTCTAACTGCAAAGCTCAAGTGAATTAAAACTCTGTCTATCAGTCCCTGAAAAGACAAGGATGCTTTCAAAGAATCCAATGATTTGGACAGACACACCAAGGTAGCTGTATTACAGAAGTCAACATCACTAATGAAAATTGCTTATGGTTTAAGATAAAAGCACTACAACCAAGTAAAAAGGACTTTCCTTTTAAGGTATTAAATGATGTAAATAAAAATAATTTGACAGAATTTCAAAAGGTAACTTGCCACTTTTTTCAGAATAACATTGAGCTACATTGTTTCTTCTCATACATTGGTACAAAGCAAGTTACATTGGTGTAAGAGTCTGCTACCAGACTATTACATATGAGTCTTGTTACAAAGAAAATTGTGATAAACATACTGCTTAGTAAATCTAAACAACTTATCTGTAACACCAACAAAATGCAATGGATCAAACTTTAAAATCAATGAGGTAAATGCAACTTTTGTGGCACAGAAGCTTATATACACGAGCAGGTCTCAAAAGCTTGACTATTGTAATCTACCTTTAATAGGTATTTTGAGATTTAAAGTAAAATAGCTTGCACTAGAGCAGACTTGGTTTGGAGAGATCATTATAAAATCCCATTATCACTGCTACAAGTTGGACTATTTGTCATCACAGAAGAGATGACAAGCTCAGAAATACTACATTTGTTATTATCAGATGATAAATGATATTCTATTAAAGCTGCAATACATCATCTGCAAAGCTGCAAAGAAGATATCAAACCTATCAGTACTTGACTTATAATTTAATTTTCAAAAGCTGTCAACTAAAATTCCAGAGGCTAAGCATTTTCATTTTTAAAGTTCATCTTATTTATTTTCCTCATCTGTTAGTCTAATTTTTTTGATATGGCAAAAATAACTGATTATGTGCAAGGTATAATTCTTTTTCTCTTGATTAAGTAATACATCAGATGTCACTTACGTATTAAAAATATATGACAAATAATAAAGCAAAAGAGTAGTGATGAACACACTTTGTTCGGATTTCTTATTTTATTTTTAAATGCAACAGTAAAGGATTGGTCAGTCTAAAAATATTTTAATTATGTTGTATTCCAACTAACATGAAGTCTGAGGTGTTAAAACTTACACTTTGAATCTTATTTTGTAGAAAGAGAAATTTAAATGTAAATCTATTCAAACTGATATTTGGCAAATATCTGTTCAGCATCTAAACAATTTTGACATGCTAAATTCCAGAAAAATATTTTAAAAAAATTTGGGCTGGGGACTGACCAGCTGGAGAGCGGCTCTGCTGAAGAGGCTCTAGGCTCCCACAGGACAGGACGCTGAGCACAAGGCAGCCAGGGCGCTGGCAGCAGAGATGGCCAACAGCATCCGGGCCTGTGTGAGCAGGAGCCCAGAGAATAGACTGGGGGAACCGCGTACAGCCAAGCAGGGGCACGGGTTGCACAGAGAGGTTGTGCAGTCTCCATCCTTGGGGGTTTTCAAACCCCAACTGGACAGAACCCCAGGGAACCAGGTCTAAGCCCAGAGCTGACTCTGCTCTGAGCCAGAGGTTGGACTAGAGATTTCCTGACGTCCCTTCCAACCCGAATTATCCCATGATCCTATTCCTGTAGCACAGAAACGCAGCAAATAAAAAGCAAGAAGCAATCCCTGAGTGATCCTTATAACTACCATTGCTCAAAAATAAAAAAACATAACTGAAAAACACCTCTTAGAAAAAAAAAAACCACACTTAAAAAAAATTTCAAAACTCCATACTTCTGTCTTTGTACAATGATATTGTAGAGAACACTCTATATACAAGTACAAGTTAATTTTAATTTCTAAAAATATGTACAGTCTGAAATTACATGACCGATGCAAGAGATAACAATAAAATGAATAATCAAATTACAGGTTATTTCAGTGTTACCTAGTTCTTTGGATTTCTTAGAATATTTCTAAAGTCAGAGTGCATCACAAGTGATCTGAATATTTTCACTGCTAGTTAGGCACAGCGCATAACACAAATGTTTAAGCTATCACCATGACAATTTTTGCAGTATGTTACTGCAAAGTGTGACTAAACAAGCTTCAGACACCGCTGCATCCTATAACCCATTTTTAAATTAATTGACTAAAACCACTTTCTGAGTTGATATATTGTCATAAAGTTTGTGCTTCTTAATTTAGTAATTTAACATCAACTTATAATAGCATCAAAGACCTCTAGGTATGGCATTTCCTGGCAATAAATGAAAGGCACCAATTGAATGCTGGGAAGCAATTCAAAGTAACTTGGTAGCTAAAAGACATAAATTTTCTATTTACTCTTTGAAGTTTGTGCTCACCATCTGACACTGCCCTACACAGAGAAAACCAAACCAATAGCCCTATCAGCAATTGCAGTTTGGCTTTAAAAACACTCGGTTCCTCAGAGCATTTCCCAGAGTTCAGCAATAAGCAGTGTAATGGACCTAGCTGGCCAGAGGGCAGTTTCTTTGCAATTAGAGCAGAGCATAGAATAAAAGTCTAACAAGCTTATTGTAATTGAGATCCTCTGTGCTATGTATCATAGAAATATATGGTTAGATACTAAATACTTTCTTTGTCAGAGAGCAGAAGTGATAGGTTTTTTGGAAATACTCTTTCTTGTTCATGAGTCTGAAGTGAAAATTAACCTGACAATTCTTTTACCCACCCTAATGCAGATAGTTCTGGCAATATCACTGGGTGCACAGGGCCACATTTGAGGGGATATATTCAACTTCAGCATCAATTTTTTTAAATTAAGAAAATCTACCTTTGGCTAAAATTAGCAAGTGCTAATCTCTAGCACAGTTTTATTCACTCTGTCTGGATCTGGCAGCAGTTATTCTGTCCATATTCCAACTTAGTGTGAGTTTCAGGTAGGGAGTTTTCTTTCCCCACACCCAGATCCAGTTTAACTTCCTTTTCAATACTGCCACCTACAAGGGAAAACAGTGTCTACCGAGTTGCTTTGAAAATGTTGCCTTCAGCATTGTGTTACTCTGATCACATTCATCTCTGTCCTTTTTTTCAAATTTGATTTTAAATATTTACAACATCATACATCTTCCCCTCCCGAAATTACTAACGAACTGTTACTGTCTGTGAAACCTGCTGGATGAGTGATGGTCAACTTAAAAGGGAGCATCAATGTTTTATTTGTGAAATATAAGCTGAAAATAGTCTGCAGATTCCTTTTTTTATTGATCTTCTACTGTATGGAAAGGTACCTCATGTACTTAACCAAAAAAAGACTCCATTGTGTATTATAAAATATTAAAAACCTTGAATTAAGGAAGCAGATCAACACGTAATAGTCACTAACTTGAGGTAAACTACAGAGAAACTAAAAATTCAACAGACAAGAATAAAGCAACTGCTGTTGGAAATAATTTCCATGCAGTGGAAGAGAATTTAGCATTTCTACATTAAAAACACAGAAGAAGAATGGGGGAGGCAGATTAATGAAGAAACTAGTTGCAGGATAGTTTAATAAAATGAGCTTCAAAATACTTGCAAAGAGTGCTTCCACAGTTGCATATGAATTCTGAAAAAGGCTAAGAAAAACCAGAATAGTTTTCAGTTTCACCACAGAAGAAAATTACAAATTCAAATTTGACACCACCTATTTTTTTACGTCCTTGGTACTGTCATTTCCTATGGTTTCTCATTTTTTGCTGTGAGCACCAACAGAACTCTTGCAACGACTGCTGCCTGCCCAGAGGTCTTAGCAGTGTTGCTGCTAATTGTAGCTGGAAGACCTATGGAAGTGATTCAAACCAGTGTGCAGAGCCATAGACCGAGCTGTATACCAGTTCATTCTTTGCAGGACGACTGTAATAGTTGCCAGAACATGAGCAGCACAAAACATAGCTTGAGTAAGTGGCAAACAGAGGGGTGCAAGGAATAGAACAGGATTAGATTCAACTGAATGAACTACTGCTCCGAGTACTGTCAGGGCAAGAAGTAAGGGAAAGGCATATAAATAGTAAGCCGAGGCATATTTGAATGTGAAACAGGCCTTTGACCTTAAAGAGAGGAGTAGAGATAGTATCAAGGGAGATATCTCAAAAATATTTAAAAATCCATTAAATATAGTTGGACAATATTAACATAAGTCTTTCAGTTATTATCAATATTATGAGAGAATACAGGTCTGCTTTTTACTGTTGAATATATCCATATGTAACGTAAATGCATTGCAATATGCATACATGTATTCTGCATTTGTGCATATAAAGTATACAATACATATATAAACAAAGCTGTCATATCCATGTTAGTGCCCCATGATCCCTCTGCTGCCCCGCCGTATAGCAAGATGCAATGGATCCAATGAGCAACATCTGCAAAAAAGGGACTTTTTATTTTATTTTGGCCTGTGAATTATGAGCGTTCAATATTTGAGCTGTTTAGATTAAGCATACTGTTTTCCCAGTTGGATGAACATCAATCCTAGAGTTATATTTCTAGCATAAATAATATTGTAAATTTGAATTCTACCTTTCCATAGACACGTTTTAGTACTTGCTTAAGGCTCACTGTTTACCCAAATGTTTCTGACAATAAATTAATTTGCTAGAATATTTATAAGAAGCAGATGTTCAGAAAACTAATTCTTTTAACATATTGAACAAATATTCATTTTCTCAAAGCTCAACAGTTCTTCCATGCAAACCCTAAACTGATCAGCAGTATTTTATCTAGGTAGTGAATTAAGGACTAGCTCCATGGCTTTCGTTTTCTTAAGCAGAGAGAAAGAAAAGAAAAAACCCAACAGCCAAAAAGATGGCAAACTGTCTCTTCTTTAGGCAACAACTGCTTCCTGCCTATAGCAGTACTAGCCCAGGCTGTTGAGGATACAAGATTGCGTAGCAGCCTAAGAGTCTCCACAAAAGTGTTTTATCAGAGTGAAAAGGCCAAGACCTGCCTGAAGAAAGCTGTCAAAGAGTCTAACAATGAAAACCTATTTTAAATGACCTGCATTTTCTCCTAATTTCTAGTCCATAAAAGAGAAACCAACAAAAAATATATTAATCTTCTCCTTTCTTCATCTTTGTAGAATACTAGTACACTTCTGCTAATCCCAAAGAAACTCAAACCTTTGCTGTAGCCACAGCTGTTCTTCACGAGGACCTGAGAGCAGCCGGCAGCCAGCTGGGAGTCCCCATCAGCAGTTACCCACTGCCTGGGACCTGCCGTGAGGGACCTCTGGCCTGGTCTGCCCTGCGCGCTCCCACCTCTCTCCTCTCTGGGCCTGACTCTGGAAAGCAGGTCTTCTAGTAGGAGACACACACACACACAGCTTTGATATCATTTCCCACTGTGGATTATACTACTAGTAGAATACTAGACAATAACAATGATTTTAAAAAACTTTAAAACAATGATAAAGAATTTGTGCTTTTACAGTGGCTATCCATTCCACACCTCGATTCCAAGGCGGAGACTTTTTCAATCTCTATATTTTTTTTAGTGTCTTACAAAAACTTCTTGTCAATTTGCCATAGCATCACTCCATCAGAATCAGAGAGCCATAGACCTTCCTACCCTTCTCAATTCCTATCAGTATCCTGTTGCAACTTTCTGTATTAATATAAAATGTGTTAATAATGAATGCCTGTCTCTATTTCTGGCTTCTTTTTTGTTTAACTGCACTAGCAGTCCTTGTTTATACTAACTTAACATCAAGTCCCTCTTGTGTTAACATATTTTTAAATTCCTTCTTCAACTTTTCCTTAGAGAGGAAGGGGAAAAAAAAAAAAATCTGCTCTGTCATCTATCCTTGACAAGAGAATCTGGAGAATTTGGGAATTTATTTGTGTGCATTCAAAAATGTTTCTTTTCAGACATTGAAAGCAGACTGGAAGCTGCTTTTCAAAAAGATAATGGAGTCGTCAATATCTCAGCCCCCTCCTTCTGCTATTCCTATGCAGATTACTGACTCATCCCTTAACATAAACTCTGTGTTTGCCTGCAGAGCTCTCATTACCTTTGACAACATTTTTAGTCCCAGAACATCTAATTTTCAACTCTAAAATACACAAATGGGAAAAGAGAGACTGTACTTGTTGCCTTTGAATTATACAGAAACCAAATCCTATTGTTATTACCTTTTCTTGTCACATTGATGAGAAACAAAGAAAGTGATGCTTTTTTAAATGCATCTGTGTAACACTGAGATTGCGATCCATTACTTCAAATGGCACTTTATGTTCCTAGTGTAAAAATGGATGAAAAATATTTTTCTTGAGTGTTTAAAATTATGTATCATAGAGTTTTCAGCTCAGATCCCAGAACATTTTGTTGCAATCAAAGGATACTGGTAGATAAAAACCAAAAGCAAATAAACAACAAACCCTTCTCCTTCCTCCATCCATTTGCATATGAAGTGATAAAAGCATCCTGCTGCACCAGGGGAATTCAGATGTTTAAAGATACTGATACCTCAGTGGCTTAAATTCAGAATCCTTCTGAGCTGGAATAAAGGATCTCCCAGCAGTCGTTTTGCTGCACAAGCCTCTCTGCGGACTTGGATATTAAGTGTGGGCAAATCCCTGCAGGTTTGGACATAGGTGGAAAGCCTCCCAGGGGATCTTGGCACCCATATGGAATCAGTGGATGCAGTTAGATTATCCAGATAGGGCATTTGGAAAGGAATTCAGAGGATTAATTTTCTTGAGAACTTTTTTATAGAAGTATTATAACTTCTCCTGAAGTAAAAGGACAAGATATTGATTAGAAAAAAAAAGATTTATACTCTAGCTCCAGATATAGAGCGGCTGATACAGTTTGAGGATGAATTCTTACATTTATAAACAGCAGATACACCCTGGTACTTACATAAGCATCCTTTCTTACACGATTTCTCTTTTTTTTCTCACCTCTCCCCCCCTGCCCCCCAAAGTACCACCATAGTAGCCGCCACATCTTATATGATTCTGAGAATTTTGTAGCTGCAACATCAGCTCTTTTATTTGTTTCAGATTGTACAGAAGAAAGTGATAAGGTGTTTCTGTCCTTGGCAACCATGCTGCAAGGAGTTCTTTGATATGAATATATTGTCCTGTAACTCCTGCAATCCATTTTCGGTATTTTGGTGCTAGTGTGTGAATTCTCTTTTACCTGTCACTGATTAACTATCTTTTACATAAAGCATTTGGTTTGAGATATGAAGTCTCAATCTTTTGCTAAGCCTCATTACATGGATTTTAGCCTCTCCGTTGGCCAGCCACAGAAGAGGTGAAAAACACTCCATATTTGAATCAAATTAAAGATAACACAAATGTGTCAACTTTGTATAGGTTTATTATTTTCTGCAGAGATAGCTGCTTCTTCTGTCCTTTAGCACATGCCCAGGATTTATTTTGGTAAAAGAAACCTACAGGGGCCTCCCCTCCACCTTTCACCACCCCTACTGCCCCAGTTCCTGTGAGATCAGGATCTGGGACTGTTTTTTCCAGAGATGTGCACTGAGGAACTTTGAAAGGCTTCGTCTTACATGGGTTAGGATTACTATGGAATACACTGAATGTGAACTCCTGCTTGAGACCAGGAGTACAACGATACTGCCTGTTCTCCATAGCAGTACCACTACTCCCACCTGGTTTTGCTCTCAGAAATATATTTTGAAATTAATAATATCACTCATTTCTAGGTGAGCTTCCAGTGTAAAATTAAAACTCACCAAAACCCAAAGCAAATGCTCAGGGAATCAACTAAAAGAATGAAACCGACTCTAGTTACAGCAGTTAAGCTGAAAACTTAATATCCTCAGTGGCCATTACAAATGTAAGAGAAAAGACTTCTGACTCAACACTAAATGAATGAAGATTCAGAAAAGCAGGTTAGAGTATATTAGAACTAGCCATACACACAGCTGCCTCATCAGTCCCTTTGGATGGATGTATTGTTTCCTTTTTTCCCAGACTTTTATATTAATTTCTAATTTTCAGAAATATAACAATAACCACTTCATTCTGAGCTTCGAATGTGAGTCATGAAGACTTTCAAATGCTTTCTCATGGAAGCTTTATTTTCCTTAATGCTGTTGCTTCTCTTGTTTTCTAACTGTTTACATAGAGTGCAACCAAGTACACCATGGCAGACAGCGGAGGAGGTGAGCCCACAAAGCCTTTTTTATTAGGAGAAAAGCTTGTGGCTGGAGATATAAGACGACTGAACATTCAAATTAAAATCTCTACTTTTTAAGGGCTTGCGATAGACTAATGACCCCTGGGTTTTCACATTCCCATGAGCTGAATGACCTGCTGATGCTTTGGACATTTTTCTGCATGTGCCACTTTACAGAGCAAAAAAATAATTACACAAGTACCATTGTCAAAGGTGTGCTGCTCACCAGTGCATGCCTCCAGCATCTTTTCCATTCACTCTTTGCCAGATGCTTAATGTCGTTACTAGACTCAGATGTACAGAAGCCGCTCTTCTGTTGAGGTTTGCCTTATAATTCAATGCCAATTACAGAAATGCTAGCCCTACACAGGACAGGGAAGACAAGAGTGCCTAATCACTTCCTCTAAGTGAAGTGAGGCTGAGCTCTAGAATAAACTTTTGGAGAAAGTAACAAATAAACAGCAGCTTTTCTGGTATATCCTAGTCTGTTTTCATCACAGAGCAAATAGATCCCTATTTAACCTCAGTCCAGACTTGGAGCAACACCCCTGCTCAGAAAGAGGCTTGTACCTTTTCTGAGTCACACCAGTCCTGGAAGCCAAGTCACAGGGAAATGGCATCTGCTCCTTCTCTTGGGTACTTATAAACGACAGGGTTAAGGATGAATAGTTCATCTATACCTAAGAGCTAAATCACACATTTTAAAGTACAAAGCTGACTACTCTCCTTGAAGCTATCTGAGCAAGCCTGATCCTACCTCACCTCTTCTACTTTATTTTCCACTCTGTTTTGTTTTCTCTTTCAGGGGTTACAGTAAAAACAAAACCAAAAATCAGCCCAGAACCAGGCATAGTTGCAAAAAAGGGGAAAAGGCTTTGGCTTCCCTGAAATGAACATTATATGCCACACGAGGTAAGTGTTGATAACTGATCATGCCCACTTATCATATTTAAAATACGTAGCAAATACATAGCAGAGATTATCTAAGATGCAAGGGTCAGACAGAAACTATCATGTGTGTCAAACTGGCACTTTAATAAAGAGGGTATTATAAAATCTTAAACAAACATTACTGTAAAAATGATAAATTGGCACATAGGGGAAAAAAAAAAAAGGTTCCTGCTCAGCTGAATGTTTTATTGGAAAAATATCTTTAGCTAGATTTTAAAGCAAATTTGGAATTTTACTTACTTGATTGAGAGCGTTTCTTTTGGAAATAACTCTTTGTGAGCTCTTTACGCCAAGTATCCATCAGAATCAGTCTGAGGACCTTCAGATTTCGCCACAAGCTTTTCATTCCCTTTATTAGGTAGCGCAGGTACTGCAGGTGAATTTTTCAAAATACGAGGAGCTCCCTTTCCAGTGACTAAGGGCATCGGCCCTTGAGGACACCAGGCTAACGTCACCAAGACCACTTAGACATTGATCTGCTTCTGTAGGTACCTCTGTACCCTGGCCTCTGCCTGAACACCTGACAGCCCTGGGTATTGGTCCTTATTCACCTGACCTTGCGCGGGATTAAATCGGATTTAAACACCAGATGTCAGTGTTGTGCTTATGTTACACAACTCGGTTTGGAACGTGTCTTGTTCTTTCCCCTATGAAAATTGTACGACTAAACCAAAGATCTTAAAATCTTTTAACTAAACTATGTCACATACTATATTACACAATTCTGTCTTAAAAAAGGACTAGCCCCGCTGGAGCAATTGGCACACCAATTTCAGCAGAAGCATTAGGGCTTTGGTGTGATATGAATGAAACACATATCCCACTTCTTTGAAAACACTAAATAAAGTAAGACTTTTAACTACTTTATGGTTATTTTCGTCTATTTCCATGAGGAAAAGAGGTAAGCAAGGGATTATTCTGACACTTGGTGAACTTCTGTGTGCTACCACTGATTAACAACTGGTCTGGTCAGGGTGGATTGGCTCCAGAGAACGGCTCCAGCTCTGCAGAGCTCTCTCCTCCTTTCAGTAGAGGTCTCTGTTGTGAACAAAATTCTCAGTGGAACTACAGAAAGGTAAGTTAAACAGAGCCATGTCAGCCCGTTGAACAGATGATATCTAAGTCCATGCGTATTGAAGCCACAAAACCCTGACAGAAGGAAAATGGAAATAGTATGTCATGAGCCACATAATATACATTTTAATTTTATAGATCGAGAGCGATACTTAATGACCTGTCTTGTCCAAAAGAGCCCAGTCTTCTGTCATTTGAACTTTTACACTATTTTCTCAAATGGGGGAAAAAAACCCACATCTCCCTGTTAGCTTCTACTGAAAATGCAATTCAATGTGAACTTAAATACACACAGAAATCATGTCACACAAATGCTGAAATATTTTTTGAATCGAGGTTTCAGAATAAAATAGACAGTAACCAACATCGTCTACAGAAAATCTATGAAGTCTTGGTATTTTGGGGTTATTGGGTACACAGGATGGCACACGTTGGATTAACATCACTTGTGTAGGTTTTAGCTTCTTCCACTAGATGGAGTCATGAGATTTGAGCTGCCAGTAGTGTTCGTTGATTTAGTAACTACATTTATTTCTGTAGTGATTAGATCTGATTCAAAAGTACAAACTGATATAACAAACTTTCTTACATAAGGAGGTATTATCCACCAAACTGACAAAGAGCAAGGGAGATACTGACCACGGACTGTATTTGCATTGATGCATTATGCACTTCAGTCGAAAGCAATATCCAGCTTTAATATCTGCAAAGGACGATAGCACATTCAAATTGTTCTAGCCCAAGGGTGACTAACAGGTTACTCAACAAGAAAAAAAAAACAACACCTAAGACACTTGTTGCCCATTATTTTGTAAAACAAGGAAAAGAAAGGGAGGAACAACAGACTTCATTATATAACACACTGTAATCATTCGGGGTATGTGGATGAGTACTGTGTGAGCTGTGCATGAAACAAGCGTGTGATAAACACCCCTAGGAGTTACCACGCCACTTGGGAAGGAAAATGAGGTGTCTTCAATGTTTTCTCTCCTACCATCCAATGCTTTTTCACTGAAGAAGGAAGGGGCAAGAGAAGTCTTAACACAGACAGAAATATAACGGCTCCCTCAGGGACAGGCAGTGTAGAGAATAAGAGGAGAGTATTAATATCCTCTGTGATGCCAGCAGTTTTCTAAATCGCATCCAATTAAAGCTTAGATCAAAAGCAGGTATTGCAGCAAGCGGAATTTACCCCTTGACTCTCTCCTTTTCCCACCCCTTCCACTGCCTTCACTGTGATACACAAGCGACTAGCTCATAGCAAACAGCCAGATTGCATCAGCCACAGAAAGAATCTTTTCAACCTCTTTTTTTTCAAAACAAACGAAAACAGCCTCCTCCCAGGCAATTTCTGCTGCCTTTCATGTCATTCATGCTCACCACAGATTATGTTGTACAGAACTCAAAGCCTAATTATGTTTCTCTCCCATACACACAAACACCATCCTGGGAGCAAGCAAGTAGACCTATCTTGAGAGTTTCAGTAGAAATAAAAGTAACCATTTATCAGCCTTACCCCTTCAAATGCAGAAGAAATCCAATAAAGATTTACATTTTCTTTTATATTTAGTGAAACCAAGCTGTGGAGACAGGCAAGTTTTTTAGGACTTGCCCTCTGTATTGAGTGTCTGCCTACTTTAAGCTACCATGACTCCTACTCAGAAGCAAATAATTTTTCTTGCAGGTGAACATGGTTTGCATACTTAGGCATGTTATTTCTGTTGTGAGTTGCTAAGTGGGCAGTTTCCTAAAGGATACTTAGATCTAGCTTTTACAGAAGTCTGCCTGTCGTAAAAGTGAATTGTATACTCACCTGTTATCAGTTGGCCATATTTTGGTCACATATTTTGGACACAAAAAAAGCACCAAGTAAGACCCTTATGTACTAAGTTACAAAAAGTACCATAAAATAGACCACAAACAGAACTGACCTCAGTAGAAAGCCAGCAGCTATTTTTGGAGATGTTACCTGTGAAGAGTATCGTGAAAGGGCTTTGAAGAGTTATCAAATCAGAAAATTTAACAGGGAAAAGGTAATTCCAAGGCTTTAGAGATATTTCTCAAGCATGATACAGTGCTAATCTTCAGGTTATCATTAAAAGAATCCACTCATTGCATGAATAAGGCACAGAAACCATGTCAATTATCCTATGGAAAATAATGAGAGATGTACAGAGGGACTTTTGAAAGAAGGAGCATCTCAGGTGGAGCTTGGAAGGCTGCTAGCAGTCTAAGTGCTCAAATCTCTATAATTGGTCTCTGGAGAGTTTTAAATTCCTAGGTAATGTCACAAAATACACGTTATTCTTTTCCTTCAGTAGCATCTGTGAAATCCTAACAGGTGAACAGGCTGGCAAATTTAGACTGCATCTTTTCCCTGTCTCCTGGACCATTTTTATGTGCCATGAATTTTCCACATGCTTTGTGAATAAAAGCGATTGGAATTAAGATGAATTAGCCACTTCTTTGGCAGCAGGTAGTCTAGAAGAAGCAAAAGTAACAGTCTTTCTACTTAAGTATCATTCAGCTCTTCCTCCTCAAAGAATGCGCTAAGGCCTGGAGTGTGCAACTGCAGACAAGGACTGCCAAGGCAGGATGGCATTAGCTTGGGGTTTTTTATGCTGATGCTTCACAACCCTGCCATGCTTCAGTACTAGTCTCAGCTTCCATTACTAAATAAAAGACTACAAACGTTATTGCAAAGTCACAGAAAAATTATCTTCTGCAAGTATCTCCTAAGTTTGAGGACAGTCTGTTTATAAAACTGTGTCTAGTAATTGGACAATACTCCCTTACTCTGACATCACGAACTTTGCAGGAGGCACCTTGGGACGTTCCTATTTTTCTGTGACAAGGGCAGTGCAGGGGACCGAAGCCAAGCAGAGGGAGCTGGGCAATCGGCTCGGTCCCTGCTGTGGCATCAGGCCTTTGCTCTGCTGTAGCAGGGCCACTTGCACTCATCGCACCTCTCAAGACAGGACCTAGCGCTTTTCACCAGAGTATCTTCACAACAGCACAGTGAAATGCATGGGGATGGATGGCACAAAGAAACTACAGACCAGATCCTCAGAGGTATTGGATAAGGAGCTGGTAATACCAATGCCCTGCAGGATTTAGGCCTCAGCAGTGTCCAGGCCCAGGTCACCAGGGAAGGGCAGAGCAAGGTCTCCTGGGGAAAGAGCTGTAACTGCTTGCCAGCTGTCAGCACTCCTTCCCTGCACTGATTTGAACTCTGACTGGGACCTTGGGCTGAGAAAAATTCAGCCAAGAATCTCCTTCCTAACATTGGAAACCCTTTCAGTGAAAAATCATCTCCAACTTTTCCTTTAGGAGGAAAGCTGAGTGAGAAATTGTTACATAAACTCTCAAGTCACTTCCAAATTTCACTTACTGCAAACTACCCAAGTATTTGGCTCAGCTTTATTTGCTGTCAGGAAGAAACCACACACATGCTAAACCGAGAAAGTTTCCCGAGTGTTTCAGAGGTAGACTCAACGAGCTCTTGCCTTCACTTCTCCAATCATGTCAAAACAAGACTGCTGTCTTCATTTCTCTTAGAACTTCCCTCAAGTTCGGAAGCATCAGCCAGTGCAGAGTGCATGCTCCCCCATGGCAACTTCTGCAAAGCATTTTCTTCGTTTGTTTGCGGGTGCAGCGTAGGTTGGGCTGCACACTGCTGCGGGATTGGGTCAGACTTGTGCTAGAGTGAGACGCTCTCCCTGTACATCATCAGTCACTGAGTCCACCAGAATAACACTAATGGCTGATTTAAATATATCACCTGATGGATTTAAATTCTGAGGCTGAGGCAGAGAGCTTTTGTGAGAGCAGCTTTAATTCTGGAAATTACTCCCTGGTGATCTGATAGACTCCCTAGTTCACTGACTTTCAGGACGATGTCCAAGGGTTATATATTTATTGATGCCTTTGCTTGGAGATGTTAGTGATGATTTTTATACATTTATCGAGGACATGTTGAAGGAGTTCACTTAGTTGAGACTAGTCAATATGTTCTTATTTCGTTGTTATCTTTGTATACATGCCAAGAATCCTAGCAATGAGGGCACTTTATAAATTGCAAAATAAATAAATTTATGGTAAACCATGTAGTTATTTATGGCTCAGAGCGCTAACTTAGCTGAGACAGCAAACCGATGTTATTGGAATCTAATTCATTCTCAGACTTCCGGAAGCTAGGAATGAGTCAATTATTCCAATCTGACATGAAAACTTTATTTATGGTTTCATTGATTAAGAATATATATGTGTTATTTACTTAGGATATTGGCTTATTGAAAAAAAAAAATTCTTTTGTAATCCATTAAACCTTGTTTTCTCTTTGGAATAACATCTCCCAAGCCTAGCATTAAGAAGTAGTCAGGAACTGAAGAGAGTCATATTTGGAAGAGTGTCTCTCTGGTTCACTCAAGTAGAGTGACGTGTATTTACTCCCCATCCTAGTAGCAGCACTGGATATGCACTTCTACCAGGGCTAAAGCATTTTTCTGTTCCCTGGGATAAGCCACATGCTTACATCTCTAGGTGCACCAGGGTTTCACGTGGAGAAGCAGTCATTATTACTAAAATTCACTGAGCAGAATTTGCTCACCAACTGCTAAAATCCTAAACAACATACAGAGTAAGAAATAAGAATGAAAAAACAAATGGGACTTTTGAGAACGGACATCTATCATATTCCTGCAAACAACATTCCAAATGCTAGAGAGATAACAGCCCAAACCCACTAATGCAATATCTAGAAGGCCAAGTAGCCCTCTCATGAGCACCTGTTTCACCATGAGCCCAGAGCATGATGGTTTATCCAGAATGCCCTACAGGCCCTGATGCAGCAGCCATGAAATCACACCAAATGATGGCTGTTACTTCCAACAGTTTGAGAGCTCACTCCAGATGAGCTGTGCCATTCAGAGAGGAATTCTTCCCCTACAACCAGGCTGTCAATTATTACAATCTGGGATTAAAGGGAATCTTGACTGTCGTAAGGAGGTTGCCCTCCCTCCCCATTATTCCATGTGTGACTTCCCAAACCTGATTTAAAACAAAATGGATTTTCCCTAGTCATTAAATAGCATTTTCATGTTATGTACATCTCAATCAGGTCTCTCAGTGCACCAATCACTGTTACACACAAGTGACTTTCGGATGTTCTCCTAATGATTGTTTAACATCAAATGTATTCCTCTCCTTCAGTGATTCCAGCTGTGAACATAGAAACAACAAAGTACTCATAATACAAGTTTCAACTTCAGTGAGCCTCTTACCAGATGGTGTTTTAGATGTTAGCAATTTAACCTGGTGTACCAATATGAAATTGCAACCCAGACAGAGGCGTTAGAACAAAAAGTAGCACTCAGATTTTTCTGATATATGAGATACTATAAAACCATTTTTGCTATCATGGGCTCCAGCTCTTACTACTGGTTTCCTGAAGGCTGTAGCTTTTCTCCCTCTTTTCTAACATTTTGAGTAACTCCTCAGAGGTGGCACTAAAGATTTTTATAAAAAAAAAAGTTCGGATGTCAACTGAGGTGTGGTGACAATGACAGACCTCTTTCAGTTCCTGTGATTCAGGTGCAGTACAAGAATGTAAACAGTCTCAAGACTATTAACTATGACTAAAAATGTACTTGTCTTACTTGTTACTAGTCAAGCCTACAGCCGTGGTTCTTGTCAAGCTGTTTTTCCAAACCTTACATATTCTTCACAATTGCATGTTAAAGCTAACAAAACTCACTATATCAGAATGGAAAAACTTAAAGAAGTACATTTGGATGCTTCTATATTCCAGTGAAAGGTGCTTATTTAAATGAGATGCAGAACAGAGAGAGAAGACAGTTTAGAAGAGAGAATATTTTTAGATATGTTCTGCATAATCTATGAATAAATCTATTCATTTTCTCCCCACTTAAAACAAAAGCATCACAATCCCCTATTCCCAGTTCTAGGTACCTTTTAACAATAAAAAAAGTAGACAAACTACAAAAATTAAAGAGTGACTTTACTGGAACTTCTGATAAATCTGTACCCTTCCTAGTTTATCAGACTGGCTGCTAAAGAGCTAGACCTGGACTTCCCAGCAACACCATGATGGAAAATCCCCAAATCAGCTCCAATTGTGAAGTCAGAGCTCAGTGTGCTCTATCCCAACATCACCACCCTCCTGTCAGTTCCAAGTTTAAGTCAAAGTGCTCTGGTAACACTTGCAGAACTGCACAGAGAGAAATGCTTTTAACAGGCAGGTGCAGTCATTTAGGACTTCACAGAGCAAAGTTAAATAATTCTAAGAATTAAAAGCCAGTACACATCCCAGGACATGAATGTCATCTGCTCGCAGAGACTCCTACAAGCATCTTCAGTTCCCAAGTGTATCCCCTGCAGAGCATTTCATCATCTCTTTCATAGGGTGCAAAAGCAAGTATCAGCTCTTCAATGAGATGAAGCAGCAAAAGTATCATACCGTTGTGGCCACTCTATATACAATAGTGGATTTCAGCCATGCCATCACTTTCAAGCTCCAATGGCAATGGACGGACAAGGACATAAGAAGTAAATATTATGCTTTCTCTATCTTCAGTGGATTCCCTCGCTTAACGTCATCTTTAAACATACCTAGGTTTAAACTTTCACGTCCGCCAAACACAAAGCAACACATTCAACAACCACTTCTTCACAGCATCACCATTCAGACAATACTGCTGCTGTCTTAATCACATCAACACTCCTATACACACTGATTAGAAAGAAAACGTTTTCCAATCATGCGAGTTGTTCTTCGTGTGGTAGAAACACCTCCAGAGCTCCAGCAAGAATGAGGAAGACAGCAGCGTTCAGTCAGCTCTGCTGCCTTCCGTTGCATCCTGCACATCCAGCAGGAATATGTCAGAAACTGCCTTGCCTAGAAAATCAAGGCTGGTTGTCTTTCAGCCACCTGATACTCATAAAACATTTTTGAGCTTTACTAGAGTCATTTCTTCCCCCAATATGCTGTATAATGGTCAGCAGAAACAGTCCTGCTCATGTCGTCTTGCTTGCATTTACAGTTACTGGCAACTCTGTCACAGAAATATACACAGTATATTAAAGTTGGAGAGAATCCTTCATTTTTCAAAAGAAATATTTATTTAATTAACAAGCACTGGTGATCAGACTAAAGTACTGTAGCATTTATTACAGTGGTTGGTGAAATATATTAAAATAAACATGATTCTATTTCCATTGAAATGACTGAACATGAAAGACAGATGCATTTAAAACCAATAAAGAACTTTAAAACTTTCCCTTTTGTGCTAGAAGAAGATATTTTTTAAAATAACGTTAAACTTTTTGGACTCATTTGAAATAATTTTAACGCATAAATAATTCTTTGGGTGCAAGAATTTCCACATTGTTATTTTAATATTCATTCATTGCACAGCTCTCTGCTATATAAACGACATCATTTTCTCTTGCGGTCTTTCTGCTCTAAATTTCTCCTTCTCCTTGCTTGTGCAATGACTAAGCTCTAGTCCCTTCTGTGTCCCATCCTGTCCTTCCTTACTATCAGACATGTAGCTCCATCTTCTGTGCTCCAAATCACAAGGGGACAGCCACAACTGCACCCAAATTAAGTCAACAGTTCTTTTCCAATCTCTTCTCAAACAGCATTCCTTCCTTCTTCCCAGACTCTTCCTGTGATGCAATTCTCATCTCTAACCCTGCTTTTTATAATTCTTAACATGTTGCCTTTTAACTATTTTGCTCTATTTTCAAAGATATATGTGTTCATTCAGTTTTATTAAATATCATTAATATTAACCAATACGTTTTTCTTCTAATGCTGCTAAAATGCAAATATTATGCTTATTACATAAAAAAGAAATTAGGAAGCTTCCTGAAAAATGAGGTTGAGTACCAAGTCTAGAACGTTACCTAAAGAAGGAGAATTCTGCATAGGTTTGGATCTTCTGCAAAGCATTTATTTCTTTAGCTGGCATCACAATCACTTCCTCTCTCTGGATAATGGATTGTAGCGAGAGTACGTGAAAATCCAGGATGGGAGTTACGTAAATGTTTTATCCTTAATATACAATATCAAGTGGAATCTTTTGAAAGGAAAATGTAATTTTGACAAGAAAATGAGTATATTAAAATCGACAGGGTAAAGCATGTCTGCTTTTTGTCATCTAATATTGCCATGATTGTTCAGGTACCTGCAATACAGCAGAACTTGATGACTAATAGGAGTGGTGGCTATTTTTCAACT
The DNA here is from genome assembly GCF_000690535.1 of Cariama cristata. NCBI lineage: Eukaryota > Metazoa > Chordata > Aves > Cariamiformes > Cariamidae > Cariama > Cariama cristata. Next base: position 66,019 of record NW_009596136.1, on the reverse strand, counting down.
TTCTACAATTTGTGCTGATGTAGTTACACTTGTCATTGGAAGCATCCTTCCTGAGCTTATGATTGTGGCTAGACTGTAAACTGTTAATAGGTATAAGACACACACATCGCCTGCATATTTGTGCAATTCAGTATAATGAAAGCTTGTTTCACAGGTCTAGGTTTGTGCTACCCTTATTGTGCTGTTTGCTTTTCTGGTGTTACAGTGAAGTAGTGCAATGGTGAATCCGGCACTCAGTATTTAACCAGTAAAAATTGTTGAGCAGTAAGTAAAGAGCATTGTTAGAAAGAGGTGTATCTGGAAATGGAAAGCATCTTGTCCCTGGTGTACTTTAAGATCATATGTTTAATCAACATTGCCTCTGAAAGTATTGTGTTACTTTTAACCATCACTCTGGTTTCATTTGTATGATAGATGTAGATTTCTTCACATGATCAAATGTTATACATTAAAAAAAAAAATCCTAATATGCCTCTACTATCTAAAGGTCAACTGAATATCCTAATGTATTAAAGTGCACAAATCTCCTAGGGGTACCACAGTAAATCTGGGGGTTATGTTTAAAGAGGAAATAGATTACATCTCTCTTATCAGTTCTTATGTTTGCTGCTATTTTGTTGCAGCTGTGGTAGTGCAGCAAATATGGCCACTGCTACTCTGTTGAAAGAGGATCTTTATAAATTCCAGTTGTCAACATGAAATCAATTCTGCTATGGGCAAAAGAGTGTTTCATCATTCCAATATTTGCACTCAGCTAAACCATATCCACAGGCTGTATGTGTCTTCATTTATTTATTTGGAACTGGGAGTACAACACATTTTCAGCCCAGCACTATGGATCTGTGGCAAAATTGCATAAAGGTTGTGCAGTGAATTTTTCTAAAGTAAATGGGTCCTTTGATTTCAATGAGAGAACAAAGCCTCTAACTGATGCACTGTGGATTCAATCTGAGCCATGCTTCCTAGTCAAAGAACAAACGATATATCATTAATTAAAGATGAAAAATGGGAAGAGAAATGATGATTACATATCTTGACGTTCCATAATGATTTTTTCTGTGTCTTACACCTATGGTAAATAAGCC